>NC_090789.1:3774196-3911696 GCF_040054535.1 Antennarius striatus | reverse complement strand
TGTGAGGGAGGGAGTGTGTGTGTGTGTGTGGAGGGGGGGGGGGGCAAAGTGGAGAGGGAGTAAGTGGGTGTGGGTGAGAGTGACAGCAGGCACTGCTGTGATATGTATATGCTGAAGGTGTGTGTGTGTGTGTGTGTGTGTGTGTATATATAGAAGCGTTTCATCAGTTTCCTTAGTGACTGGCTCTCCTCTCCGCCGAAAGACACAAGAAATGAAAAGAAGGGAGCCGAGGAGGATCATTTCACCGCAGTCAGCCCGACGCAGACTCCCGTCATTAGGCGGGAATTGATTCGTTACGAAGGAAACCATGGCCTGCATTTTGATTCAAACGCTCCCTCCAGTCAGCGAGGGATGAATTCAGCTCTTTGATATGTTAGAAAAAAGATTTGTAGTTTATTTAGTCGGCGAATAAGATGATTTGGGAAACTGGATTTGTTCCGTAAAGTGAAGAAACCGATCATTTCCGTGGGTGTAAAACTTTGGAATCTATGTTTTAGGGTCGGATGAGCTGACAAAAGTTGGGTTGATTTTTTCTCCTCCTCTTGCAGGATGCAAACAAACCCACACAAATGAATTCCACCTGAACATTAATCCACTGTGGGTTCACCTGGTGAAACAGACGTGTTTCTCTCCCGTCTGCCTTTTTTTTGGCCTTTTGTCTGGTTTTTTTAAATTTTATTTTGTTTATTGAGTCTTTCTTTCCTCTCGTCCTTGTGATTCTGTCTCTCTGTCTTCTTCCTCATTTTCAGTATTTTAATTTAGAAATTTTCTTTTTCTACCACTTTTTTATGCAGATAATTCAGTCACTCTTTTTTTAAAAAAAAAATTTTTTTTTAGGAAAAACAACAGACAAAAATAAAAACAACCCATTTCTTCAGAAAGCTGCAAAACACAAAGTCAAAGAAAAAGAATATAATCATTATCATCAACACAGAGCAAAGCGTTACTGACAAAAGATGCTGATTACAAATATGGAACATTCATTTTTGGAAAATTTGATTTGTCTAGCATCGTCTTGCCTTGCTGAATCTTTTTTTAAAAATTATTTTATTTATTTCTTTTAAAAGCTGTTTATCACATTGAGATCAAACTGTGACGCTGTGGTCATGCAAGAGTTAAAGTGTGTGAGTATCCAGTGTTGAACTCCAGGATTGATATCACGCTGACAGGAAGGCCGACCAACACAAACAGGATGTGTTTGTGGGAGCATGTTTAGGCCCACTGGGAATCCTTACAATCCTGTGTGTGTGTGTGTGTGTGTGTGTGTGTGTGTGTGTGTTCATCTTACGAGGGAATGCTCACTTTTCCCTGTGCGTGCTGCATCTCCCAGCATTGAAGAACACATTTCATCTATATTTACTTCCAAATGCTCTTTTAACTGGGTCACACTGCTGTCAGTGTGGGGAGCAGCAGCGACATCTAGTGGCCGGAAGGAGGAATGCATCTCCTGATGGCTTGCATATCAGATTGTTCAGCATAAAGGGTGTGTTAAACACACACACGCACACGCACACACACACACACACACACACACACACACACACACACAAAGGAGTGTGTTTGTATCTGTTCCATAATGTGAGGATATTGTTGCGTTAATTCATCCTTTTTTCTTTTTTTTTTTGTGGTTTTTTTCTTGTTTTTATTCAAATTTGAATTGAAAGCTAGAGTAAAAACCACAACTTCTTACTCTGGGGATTAATGATGGACAATTTATTAGTGATGGTCAATCAATAATTTACGATAAAAACGACAATCATGATCGAATCTCTGTGTGCTAGAGTTGTCTATGTGTCACTCTCTTTCTCGCTCTAATCTCTACCGCTCACTCCCCCCTCCCTCACTCAACTCTCTCTCACACACACCCCCCTCTAGTGCCCTTGTCACTAAACCCCCCCCCCCCCTCTCTCTTGCCCTCTTTCCCTGCTTGTAAGCGGTCTCTGGGCGTGCAGCCAGCTGGCGTGTGTGTGTTTTTTGAATGAATACCTGATGAAGTTGGCCAAGCGAACTGTGGGAGGGGGAGGGGCCCCCCCGCCCGTGCATGTGTGTGTGTGTGTGTGTGTGTGTGTGTGTGTGTGCAGGGCAGACAGTGTGAGAGCCTTGGCATGCATTCAGCCCCTTGCATAATACACGTTGGAGCTCTGCATGCGGGACTCCCTCCCTGTGGGCGTGTGCAAGTGTGTTCTTACAATTTTGTGTGTGTGTGTGTGTGTGAGTGTGTGTGACATCACCTGATCGCTTGGGTAGAGAGGGAGCTTCCTGCTTCACCGTAAAGATTTAGGAGAAGACTGTGTGTATGTTTGTGTGAGAGAGAGAGAGAGTGTGTGTGTGTGTGTGTTTGTAGGAATTACAACGACACAGTGAATAAACTGAATCTGCTCGGGATTTTTCAGCTTCCTGGGTAGGTGGGGGGGGGAGGAGAGGAGAGGAGAGGGGAGAGGGAGGGGGAGACACAGGGAGAGACTCGGGGTGTTGAACGAGCGACAGAAGAGAGGAGGAGGAGAGAAGTTAAGGGAGGGGAGGAAGGAGAGGGAACATGCTGCTAACCGGGTAAGTACACTTCACACAGTTTTCAGCTCACTCTGAATGAAGTGTGTGTGTGTGTGTGTGTGTGTGTGTGTGTGTGTGTGTGTGTGTGTGTGTGTGTGTGTGTGTGTGCGCGTGTGTGTGTGCGCGTCCCGAACACTTGTCATATTGTATGACAGCGTGTCGTCCCTAAGTGCGTACTGCGTGTGCCCTAGTTTTCCCGTTCCTCCCGTTCGGCCATCATCATCATCATCATCATCATCATCATCATCCTCCTCCTGAAGTGTTTCCCCTCCCCGCGTCTCTCCTCTCTCCTTCCACTCCTCTTCCCGTCGCTTCTCCTCACACATTTCTCTCATTCCTCTCTCTCTCTCTCCCTCTCTGCCACACCTCCTCCAATCAAACGCACAAACCCCGGGGGTTGTCGAGGGGTGAGAAAGTACGAGTCGTGCAACTCAGGCAGAGTGTTTGTTTTCCGTACGAGACTCCCTCTCCAACTCGCAGTCGTTTGTTTCTCTCCGTCTCCATCTCACTTTGTTTGTGTAACTCTTCTCCTCCCCTTCCCTCCTTCCCTCCTTCCCTCCCTCTCCCTCTTTCTCTCCTCACCATCAGCCCTCCCTCTTCTCTGCTCCTGCTTTTCTCCATCTGTCCTCCATTACTCCCTCACTATCTGACCATACTCCTCTCTCTCTCTGTGTGTGTGTGTGTGTGTGTGTGTGTGTGTGTGTGTGTGTGTGTGTGTGTGTGTGTGTGTGCCCGCCCGTATTTGTTGTTGTTTGTGTGTAATCACTAGTGGAGAGAGTGGCAGCCTTGTCAGAGTTCCCAGTCTGGCATGGATCCCTGTAACACACACACACACACACACACACACACACACACACACACACACACACACACACACACACACACACACACACACACACACACACACACAAATACATACCCGCACTAATGAAAAACCACACAGGCTGAGAGCTACAGAGGAATGGATAGAGAGAGACGTATAAGCCTGCAGCAGAACTGTACTTTCCAGCTGAACTATATTTAGCAGTGAGATAACACATCACGTTGGACTTATCCCTTTGATCATGATTATGACTGGGCAATCACACACACACACACACACACACACACACACACACACACACACACACACACACACACACACACACACACAGACTCAAATATAAAAGACTGCGAGTGCAAATCAGTTTTTAACTAGTTTTTTCCTTCCATCCATCCCATCTTGAGAACACAATATCCCAGAATTCCCCTTGGGGGGAATTTCTTATCGATTTCTCAGAAATGTTGATTGAAGGTAGAGGTGACTTGACCTTTAATGAACGTGTCTTTTGCAGATGACTAACCGGGTCGGAACTGCTAATCAGAATTAGCTTCGTAGGCTAACAGTTATGCTGAAGCGAGCTGCTTGTGTGTTTCACACTGACGGTGTTTCAGGAGTCGCCCCCCGCTTCCCCTGACACCCCGCTTCAGGCCATCGTCCTGACTCCATGTGATGGAGCTCTATGATCTCCTCTGTGCTCCTTCCTAAGCGAGACCAATCATGTTTTTTGGAACCATACTGATCAATATCCTATTAAGTTGATCAGAACAAGAACCGCTCTTCTTCTTCTGTGTCGTTAAACTCCTTTCAGTCGTCGCTACAACCGTTCGTTGTGTGTTTAGGGTGTGCTAACATGTAACGCTGGCTTCCTCTTCCTCATCATCACATTTATTCTTCATCTGTTGTTGTTTTTTTTAAAAAGTCATTAAATGTTTTGTGTCCCTGAGTTGAAAAGTGAAGCTGAAGCAAAGGATTCTGGTTCACGGAGGCGACGCTCGGACGTGTATTTATAGATCACAGCCAAACCTGAATGAATGCATGAGTCAACGTCGATGGCATCGATCTCACCTTCAAAATAAAAGCGTCAGACCAGTTTTAATTCCGTATTTTTAAGCGAAATAAGAGTCAAATACAGAGGAGAAAAAAACAAAAACGAATTATTGATGGAATAAAACAGGAAGTGAGGTTTAATAGTAATTATAATAAATGAACATATGAAAGATTCTGGTGGTTCAGTCCCTCCTGCATAAGAAACGTGTGTGTGTGTGTGTGTGTGTGTGTGTGTGTGTGTGTGTATCAAAGAAAGCGTGATATACATACCTCCAGTGTTTTGACCGTAGAAGGACAATATTAGAGAGAGAGAGGGAGGGGGGTGGGGGTGGGGGGTAAAGCACATGGAGGACAGACAGCTTAGGTTACAGGTCATCCAATACACACACAGACACACACACACACACACACACACACACTCTGCCACAGACACGCAAACTCAGCAAGATTCGGGTGACATAGCGTTTCAGTGAATGTGTGTCTGAGTGTCAGTTTCAGTGAAGCAGGACTCTCGCTTTTTATAATGTAGGTCAGATGAGCTTGGCTCTGTTTCTCCGTCCCATTTGTGCCAAGCTTCTCCTCGCTTTCCAGACCCCCGTTCTCCCGTTCTCCTCTTTATTTTAACCCCCCCCCCACCTCAAATCTTACTGTTTCTGTAGTTTCTTCTCGTCTGTTTTTAACTTTTCCTGGAGGGGTTAACCAGGAGGGATTGTGGTCCAAAGTCTGTTTCTCTTCTCTCACTCCCTCCTCTCCTCCACCCTCAGTGCAGTCTGGTTCTAGTCCTCCTTTCTTTTTTAACCTGTTACTGACTGGATTCAGGCGTTCCTGAAGCAACCCCCCCCCCCCCCACCAGGGAGAAAACACACAAATAACGTGACTGAATATGATTTATTTAAGGAAGAACCTGATGCCATCTACTGAAATTTAACCCAGATGCTTTTCGTTTGTTTCTTATTCTAGTATAAACTAGAAACCATTTTTTTAAAGTGTTTTCTTGGTGTTAAAGTTGTTGTTTTTTAATTTTTTGGTCACGTCAAATCCAGATTTAATATCTCCCACCCCTTCCAGACGGAGTTTGTTGACCATCTTTCACCTTCTTCGGTCAGATGAAAGTGTTGCTTGCATGAAACCAGCAGACAGAACTTAGCTTTGATAGCTTAGCATCCATTAGCAGCTTCTTCCTTCACAGGAGGAGAACGATGTTCTCCAGGAAGTAGACCCAGCAGCTCACCAGAGGTATTTTAGATTTCTGTCCCCTTTAAGTCGCCATATTTCTGTGTTTTGTCATCTGAAGTTGAGCTCAGCTGTCAAACTAGATGAAGAACCACATTTTAAACATTTGCATACCTTCCATTTCCTCCAGCCTCCCGTTCATCACCTCGGCAAACACAACTCTTCCAACCGCAGCACAGCAACACCCTCAACAATCCATATCATATTTCCCTTTGAATCCTCCGTGAAGCTTCATCACATGTCAGAGTAAGAGACGATGTTCCTCTAAAGATGAAAGCCTTCACAGACGACGGCGGCGGCGGCGGCGTGAGCAGATCGAACCGACGCCGTCGCTGTTTGATGTGACGGCTGATATGAAAAGTCTCACATCTGAGAATCCTCACACACATAATGTCCCTCTTATCTCGGATTTCTCTTCAGCGGGAGTATCTATCCATGCCGACTGTATTTTGTGGTGCAGCGTGAGAGTCTGATGGGATCCAGTAGAAACTTCAGGGAGACCAGAGGATGAGACAGGAGCACCTTTAGGTGGAAGGAGGATGGAGTCAGGATGGAGGTGGTGATGAAACCTCATCGATCACCAGAACCTCTCTTAGTCGTGACTGAACAGATTGTGTGTTTGAGAAAGTGTGTGTGTTTGTGTGTGAAAGTTAGGTGGAAACCAGCTTGGGTCAGTTGTTTGAATGAAATATATTAATTAATGATCCTCCTGTCGTGGCCCAGACGCAGTGAAACGCTTCAGTGTTTGCATAATCGTGACGACACAATGGGGAAACATAACCTCCCTATAAAAATAAAACATGATCGCTTATATTTTCTCTTCATTTCATGAATATTTTATCAATTATCTATGTAATGGGCTGCAGGAGGCGTAGAACAGCTGTAATAACAGCTGTGCATGTTTCATGCATGCTTGCAGGACGGGTGACGCTCGACCTCCCCTTAAATGTTGGATTTGACAACTCACATATGTGTGGCTGTTGCACACTAGCACAAAGAGTGTGTGTGTGTGTGTGTGTGTGTGTGTGTGTGTGTGTGTGTGTGTGTGTGTGTGTGTTGGGGCTACACGTGTTTCAAATACTCGTACATATTTTATAAGATTCACGCCAAGCCTTTAGCAGCAGGGGGTCCACGCTGACAGATGGCACACACACACACGTGTTACACACTCACACACGTTGCTGAGTAAAGGATTGTCATCACACACACACACACACACACACACACACACACACACACACACACACACACACACACACACACACAACAGGTGCAGGAAAATTTTATTTTTCTCAGGACTACCAGCAAAAGTTTTACTTCTCGTCGATTATTTTTATTTCGACAACATTGATTGTGATATTTAGACTCTTTATTTTGGTCATGTGATTTGTGCAATTATAATTTTGGACACTAAGTTGTGATCTTCATTGAAGTACAACTACATTTCCAAAAAAGTTGGGACGCCATGTGAAATCTAAGTGGAGAAAACACTGCGTACCGTTTTCCTTTTTGTTAACAGTGTTGTAGAATTTGCTATAAAGATGTCCGACATGTATTTGCATTGCTTCATCCCGTTTCCTAACACACTTCCCGTCTCTCTCTCTTTCTCTCCCAGGATTCTTCTGGGTGTCGGCAGGCTTTGCTTTTGCAAGGAAATGATTCCGCATGAAGCGCGACGCACTCGGCCCCCCGTCGTCCTCGGCGGCAACAGCAGGTGTGACGTGGTGGTGACGCTCTCCCGTACCGCGCTGAGCTCACCCTCCAGCCGCTAAAGACACCCGGACCAAAAAACAGATCGCCCCGTCCCTCCCCTCAAAAAATACCACACCCCCTGCACATCTTCATCTCCATTGCTAAACCTTTCCTCGCCGTGGATCTTCTCCATCGAGGGAACGATTTTTTTATCGAGAACCGAGAGAGAGAATGAGTCGGTGAAAAGATTTGGGGAATCTAATTCATAGCTGGTTTGGGCGACGAGGAACTGATCATCAAAAGATAGAAAAAGAGACAAGAAAGTGAAATAGAGGGTAGAGAACGACAAAAGGAACACTAGGAAAGTTGAGGGACTTGAGGCGAAGTCATCATGAAGTCCAATCATGAACGCAGTAACGAATGTCTGCCCCCCAAGAAGAGGGAGATCCCCTCCAGCACGTTGGCGTCGGACAGCCGCTCGCCAGCCACCGACAGCCAGCGCACCGAGAACATGGCGTGGCTCGCCAGCGTGAGTGAGAGCGGCCATCGTAGCGCCGGTCAGGGCGACGGACCCCAGTACAAATCCCTCTTCTCCACGTCGGACTCGTCGTCCTCCTCTTCCTCGCTGAGGCTCGTTTCGTCTCTCCCCGCGGCGTATTCCTCATCCCATTCGTCATCGCAGTCCGCCGCCGCCGTCGGAGGAGGAACTGTCCATTACACCCAAGTGCCGCCCAACCTGCAGTTCATCGCGTCGCCCTACACCACCCCGTACGCCGGCTACATCTCCCCTCGGCTGCTCCCGCCTCCCCCGCCGCCGCCTCCCCTGTCCTCCTCGTCTTTGTCGTCGCAGCGATCGTCGCACGCGTCTACCGTCTGTACTCCTTCGCAGGCCTCCAAACACGACCAGCAGCGATCGGCGGCGGCGGGGCGTACCTCCATGCCCCCGCCCTCCACGGACTCCATTCCTCATCACGTTCACATGTCGACCTCCACGCGGACAGTGCCATCGCCTCACCACCCAGGAGGCGTTCACCTTCCTCCCCACCACGTTTTGGGGCATGGGTTGTCCCAGGTGGTGGTGCAGTACACGGACGGACCTACCAGGAAAGAACAAGTTGACCCCCCCCGCTCCAGAGAGCTCCATAACGGGGAGTTGGAAAGGGGTCAACGGTTCAGAGCGTCGCCGGAGTCGAGTCTTTCCAAGCCGGGGAGCAAATCACGAGAAACGGCTTTGTCGACGTACGACGCCCGACATTTGGTTCTGCCGTCGGACTACCCTTCCCATGATCCCTCAGGGTTGAGGACCTCCGTCATGCTGATGCCCAACAGCCACGGGGACCACCCACTGGTACCCAGAGCCAGCCCCGAGAAGCTGGCCGCCTCTGCCCCCTCGCACCTGGAGAAAGGTAGCATCCTGCTGGGCAAGCCTGTCAATCACACGCCGTCGTCCTCTAGCACCGCCCCCTCCTTCACATTTCCCCCCCCATTGGGTGGCAACAGCCTGAAAGCCGCTGTCAGCACCCTGTCGCCCCAAACGGTCATCCAGACTACCCATAATGCCACAGAGTCGCTGTCAATGGGGCTTCCCTCTGGTATCTACCCCCAGCCTCCTATTATCGGTTACATCGCCGGGGGCAACGGGGGCCAGCATGCGTCCATCAGCTACCACTCCGGCCTACAGCAGCACTTACTCATTCCTGGCGCCCAGCCGGTGATCATCCCTGTCAGCGGAGGCGGAGTCACTACCTTCGAACCTCAAGTGACGTCGTCCACCCAAGCTGCCGTGTTTCCCACCACACTCCCGCACACACACACGTATGTCGCTGCCGCCCCCCTCAAAGGGGAGACCCTGGAGACCTCCAGCGGCTCGTACTACCAGGCCGCTGGGGGTACGGTGGTCCAAGCCCAGCTCCATCTGCCCGTCGTTCCAGCTCCTCCTCCTCCTCCACCCCTGGATCTCGTGGCTTCATCCGCTCCTCCACCCGCATCCGGCGCCGTGGCGCCCCCATCGCTCCCCCCGTATTTTATCAAGGGCTCCATCATACAGTTGGCCGATGGGGAGCTGAAACGCGTGGAGGACCTGAAGACGGAGGACTTCATCCAGAGCGCCGAGATCAGCAGCGAGCTGAAGATCGACTCGTCCACGGTGGAGCGCATCGACGGCAGCCACACTTCACCCGACTTCGCTGTGGTGCAGTTTTCTGTGGGCGAGCACCGGGCACAGGTAAAAGATAAGAGTAAAAGTGTTTAAATGCAAACCTGAGGACGAAAAAACTGATCATTTGTTGTGCTACTGCCTTTCCCACCTAACCGATCAAGGCGGGTGACCGCCCTGCTGAGTTTGGGTCTTGCCAGGAGTTTCTTCCTCAATGAAGGAGTTTTTTCCCGCCAATGTTTACACTTATTCTGGAGGGTTCTGTTGGGTTTCTCTGTCTGTTAAGGCGCTTCGAAATGTCTGATCTTGTGATTAAGCGCTATATAAGTAAAGTTTGATTGATTGGTTGATAGTTTTCAAATCTTTAGCTTGGTAGAGTCTAGCTTTATCTACTACTTCCTGTCTTTATGCTAAGCTAAGCTCGCAGTACTGTCTGCTGTTAACGCACAGGTGCAAGAGTGTTATCGAGGGGAAATTCAAAGAGTTCACCGTTGGGATCGTTCATAAACTATGCTCTTAGAAACTATTACGCCCAAAATGTTGACTTAAAGCATTAAAGCAGAAACTTCCATCTAAATGTACCAGAACAATTCCAACAATCCAAAGGTTTGCATTTAAAATGTGTGAATAACGTGTTTATTCAGCAGGTATGTATGAGTTAACAGGAACATTGCGTTTACTCAGGTGTTTGCTATTATGTACATTATGTATTATGTATTATTATGCACATCTTATGTACATAATAGTCTGGTATTTAGAACTAGATCTTCCTCTTCGTCTTCGTCTTGATGGTTTATCCTCTCACTGCTTCATAACTTTGTTCTGTCAGAAACATCTGAACATTTCATGTCATGCCACTATTCACTCCTCTATTTCCAGTATCTGTCTGACACACACACACACACACACACACACACACACACACTGAGGAGTGTGTGTAGAGCTAGTTTGTCCATCCTCATCCACCCACACTGCTCATCTCCAACCATCTCACCCGCCCTTGGCTGCTCTTTGAATCCGTACCCCACAAAATCTGACAGTATTTCAAAGACTCGTCTTTCTTTCTTTTGCTCCATCAGTCGTTCTTGTGATTTTTTTTGATTTTTTTCACCCTTAGAGGTGGGAGCAGCTTTCATTCCACACTGATAGGACTTATTTGGAAGAAGTCAAAAAATTATATAATAAGAGAGGAAAAATATTGCCTGACATTTCCTTTGGGAGTGCGCGTGATACATCTTACACTCGAAACTCTTTCACACTCGCTCCCTCACTCCTCCTCTTGTTCAGCCCACCCTCCCTTTGTAATTTCACCTTATCCTCTCCATCTCTTTCTCCACTCCCGCGCTCTCCACGGTATCGCAGATACTCCTTCACTTCACCCTCTCCTCAGGTTTATTTTCTCCCTATAGCAGAACCTTGTCTGAAGCAACTCTTCTTTCTGCCTTACATACAAATGAATACACCCCTCCACCCCCCAACCCCAGAGGACGGGATTTATTCCACATGTCAGAACTTCAATCTCTTCGCATGAATATTTCCTATCTTCCTTGCCGTTTTTGCATAATAGATCACAAGGTCTCATTTCTCAGCCGATATTGTTTTCTTCAAACACACGCGTCTCTTCTCCACACGACAGATATTTCCCACCTATCTGTTATTTTTGTGTCTGCCATCTTCATCTGTAGCAGCGCCGTTCCAGCGCTATCCAGCTGTGCCTCGAACGAACCAATCAGGACTGTAGCTTAATTGCCATGCTGATTCTAATGATGTTCCGCTGAGGCGCTGGTAGTTTGAGACGACTCTGTCCTTACGTGACCACCAAATGTACGATTTTACACCCAACGTTAGAGCAAAGATGAGTATCTGCAGCGAGGACAGATCAGACCTGAAACTGAACTTCTGTTTAGGGTTCTGAAACATCTCATTCAAGAGGCGTCTTTGATTCTATACACATTGATAGTATTAAAAATCACACCTTAACAGTTGTGTGAACGGTTCTAGGAAGGTTGGCTAAAGTCTTTGAAGGAGAAGCAGGTGCTCACCATCCTCGATTGATCGTGATGATGTTTCTGGGCTTGTTAGAACCGATCAAGTTGGATCAAACCAACCCCAAGTAGTCCTGATGAAGCAGATCAGACATGTTTTAGAGTATTACTGACTTTTCTTCCCACCGTTGCTTTCCTAGGCGAGTGTGGAGGTGTTGGTGGAGTACCCCTTCTTCGTCTTCGGCCAAGGCTGGTCTTCGTGCTGCCCCGACCGGACCACCCAGCTTCTGGAGCTGCCTTGCACCAAGCTTTCTGTGGGCGACGTTTGTATTTCACTCACCCTCAAGAACCTGAAGAACGGCTCTCTGAAGAAGACTCAGTCCACGCCGACCTCTGTCCCCCCCTCCAGCCATGGGCACCCCAACCCCCACAGAGCTGACAACCCTCTAAGCAGTGGCGGAGGGGGAGGAGGGTTCAGGCACGGCGAACGGGCCAACGGCATCGGTCAACGGGCAGAGGGTGGAATTGGCAACAATGGCGGAAGGGGCACCAAAGAGGAGAACGGAGATCTGGCGTTTGGGGACAGAGGGTCTGTTTTTAAAGGCCAGGTTGCCATCAGCGCAAAAGCCGGCCACAGTAAGCCATCAGGAGGCAGGAAGAGGAGGTGGTCCGCCCCTGAGGGGCGGAACGTAGAGAAATTAGAGGAGGAGCCACCTCTGACCCTGCCCAAACCTACGTTCATCCCTCACGAGGTGAAGGTCAGCATCGAGGGAAGGTCGAATGTTGGCAAGTGAAGCAAGCAGGACTTATAAAACCACCGGGATGAGAAAATACATTATCGCCCATGTTTGTTCATTTGTCTTCACTTTAAAGTTTTGTTTCCCGTTTTTATTTTTCTATCTTGAATACTGTAATGTAGAGGTAAATTCACACACACACACACACACACACACACACACACACACACACACACACACACACACACACACACACACACACACACCCTGATGGCATCACATTACGTTAAATCCATGCAGTTTTAACACTCATTTTTTTAGAAAAAGGATGAGACAACATGCAAACAATCAGGGCTGTTTTTTGGTGGTTTTCATGACATAGTTGGTGGTGAGGAATTTGTCATGCGTGTTAAATGTGTATTGTGGCCGTGCGACACATGGAGGCGGTGCCTGGTGGCGGTTCCAGGTTGGCTATGCGTGTCACATGACGTAAATTTCAAATTAAATTGTGCACTTCTGGTGAAACAGCCCCAAAAAACAACATCAACCCAACATGATAAGCCTGTGGTTTTTACTCTAATCCATACGGTCCGTTAAATCTGAGTTGGGTTTATTGTCATGTGTTATAAACAGTGCAGCCAAGCTGTACCGGAGCTGACCTGTGATGTCATCAGGTGGCGCCCGTGGGCCGCACAATCGAGAGATAACAACGATGATTTTGAACTTTTTCAAACCTCTTATCTCGTATCTCGCCAGATGGTTGTGTTCAAAGACTGTCGGAAATCTTAACCGGGGCCCGTTTTAATCCTACATTGAACCCAAACGGGTCAGTGTCCTCCAACCCAATACACACAAGTGTTAGCGAACGTCGCTTAAAAACGTATAAAGGAAAACTTCGACATTTTGTTGATGAATTTTTGGAGTTGTTAGAGGGTCAGAATGTATGGAAACACTTAACACACTTATCACACTCACCATACAGCCGGCAAATCTTGGTTGTCTCTTTATTGACACTGTACTGTATGTTTTTAGATTAGTTTTTATTTAGACGAGGGTGGAGAGAAGCAGCAGCACTTTGGAAAGGTGAAACTTTTTTGGGGAACGTGAAGGGCTCGTTTTGGTAACGTGGGAACGGATTCGCCACGGGATCACAAAGAAAGGGATGACTGGAGAAAATTCCACGCAGTAGACGATGAGAGGAAGAATGTGGTGACGAAAGGAACTAGAATATAAAATGCAAACGGTTTCCAGCACGTGCGTTCGAACTGCCAGCCAATCAAAGAAGAGTAAATCTTTAAAAGTAGGAAAAAAAGAATTCGGAATGTATTCGGAATGTTGGGATCGTGGGGATTTAATGGGATGATATAGTATTGGCTAGACGCTCACGCCACAGATTTTTGAAGGGTGTCATATATTTGTAACATATGTGTGCGTGTTATAGAGCGTGCATGATGTTGGGTTGTGTGTGTCACACACACACACACACACACACACGCTTACACAAAACACCCGACCATCCAGGAAACTCAACGGCTTCTCCTGATGGCGGTGACCGGTGGACGAACGACACTAGTTGACTGAC
The DNA here is from genome assembly GCF_040054535.1 of Antennarius striatus. Lineage (NCBI taxonomy): Eukaryota > Metazoa > Chordata > Actinopteri > Lophiiformes > Antennariidae > Antennarius > Antennarius striatus. The sequence continues at coordinate 3,897,892 of NC_090789.1, read as the reverse complement.
ATTGCATGACAACACATCAGCTAACGTGCTAAACGTTAGCGGTGTGTTTGCGTACGTGCGTGAGTATGTGTGTGTGTGTGTGTGTGTGTGTGTACAGTGTATAGGAAAAGGATGTACTCTAATATATAGACAGTGCTAAATGTCCAGTGTTTCTACTTGGAGTTGTACTTAAAGATTATTGCGATTTGCACATCAGGAGGAGGGAGAAAGTCGGAGAGATTGTTTTTTTGGTTTTTTTTGGTTTTTATAACGGCCCTGTCCTACAAGAAACCCTAGATCACATGACACACTGGAGGAGACGAGGGGTTGTACTTCCTCAACAGGCACATTGTAGAGGAAACAGGAGCGCTCAGATGAGGCGAAATCACATTGGAGTTCCTACAAATCAGAAGTTTTATTAACCTGTGCCTGCCTACTGAATCTACTGACGAGATACCAATTTGTAGGGTATGAAGGAAAATCCAGACTTTCTTGTTCACTTTTCTAGGATCATTGCTCAGTGAAGAAAAAGAGGAGGCTTCCTGCAGGCGCCTTTAGGTGTTGAGGTATTTTTTTTAGTCGGCGACAGCCTTTTGTCGTCTTTAAGAAGCAGATCGGTCGTATTTTCATCCCGCTGGTTTTTTTTTTTTTTTTTTTGGTTTTTTATCCGCTTGAGGCTGTCTGGGGTCAGTCACACCCCATCTGTGCTCAGATGGGTGAGACAGGCGGTGGGGGGGGGGGAGTAAATTGGTAAATGGATGTTGACAGGGAGTGAATGAATGGACTCTGTGTGAGATTTTTAAAATGCTTAATTTTTTTTTTCCACAATCAACATTTTCATTTCCTTTCTTTTTCCTGTTGACACCTCACAATCATTAGCGGTAGAAAAAAAAAGTGTGTGTTCTGCATGGCTGTGTTTTTGTATGTCCGATTTTATTTTATTTTTTTTCTGATCCAATCCCTTTTTTTTCCCAGCTATTTTTAAAAATTTCAGCTACGACATCTAGAACGAATCAGACCAACATAGCTTTTTAATATCCGTCAGGTTAAGAATAAAAAAAAAAAAAGAGATGCTTTTGTCTCTCTGGATAAAGCAATAGTTCATCAATATCTGCTCGCGTATGAGTAGAACACACACACACACACATCATTCCACTCACTCTGCAATAAACATTTAATAATAATAATAATAATCTTGCATCACAGCAACCAGAACACCTCCTCCTCTCTTCCCAAGAGAAAAGACAATCTTACTCACACGGTGGAAACGGTTTTTTTGAAGCTGATGCACCTGAACACTATTTCCCTCATCATAAAAAGACATTTCAACTAATGACAGTTGCGGCGCCCGTTGCTCGCTCCTCAGGGAAGCGTCTCATATGCAGTAACTGCACACAACCCCACCCCCACCCCACCCCCCCCCTCAAAAAAAAAAAAACCTCCACCGTTTCCTGCAGGTCGGAGTCTTCGTTTCTGGGACTCCGCCCAGGTCGACCTATAGTTGCCACGACTCCCGTAGTGACCTCGCTAACTTTGTTTCAGGTACCCAATCATAGCCGACCAGCCTCACAAAGCTCCTCCTCCGGAGGCCAAGCAATTGATTAACCCTCAGCAACCGTTAGCTACCTTTCAGCGTGGGCCCCCGGCCCCCGTGGGGGGGCCGACCCGGACTGCCTGTCCCCTTAGCAACATCGACTTTTGATATTCGATCTCCTTTTCACTTTACTAGCTCCAACGGGTCATAGTGTGTATATATATGTGTGTGTTTATATATATATATATATACATATACATATACATATATATATATATATATATATATATATATATATATATATATATATATTATGGAAAAGCATGTTTGATCACAGAAAATGACAGAAAGCATTCGTAACCGTGGAAACGAGCATGCAGGAGAGGGACAGGCGCGTCGTAGCGACGCGATTGGAGAGTTTAATCCCAATATTAACGTTTATAATCCCCTTAAAAGCAACGTGCAATACGACAGTTAGTTCCCCTTTGCTGTGCCAAGTGTATGTAGCGTAGTCCTACTACAGTGTCTCGATTGTTAATGCTTTGTGTATTTAACTGTGTGTGTGCGCGTGTGTGTGTGTGTGTGTGTGTTCAAGTGTATTAAATTTGGATGATTGTGAAGAGCAACAAAACAAATTTGTTTGTTCCCCTCTTTTTCCTTAAAGCATTTTTAAATTTGAGAGTGAGAGATTGTCGAGTGTGTGTGTGTGTGTGTGTGTGTGTGTGTGTGTGTGTGTGTGTGTGTGTGTGTGTGTGTGTGTGTGTGTTTGCACACCTAATCAAATGTGTGTTAGGGTTACGTTTGTGTGTCTAATGAAGAGTTTTCTTCTCTAATCGTCTGTGAGATTGTAAACCCTGACCCTCGGCGGTTCACGGTGAGACCCACAGGAAAAAAAAAAAAGAAACCTCATTGTTAGTGGGGACCACTTTTTTTTTTTTTTTTTTTTAATAAAGAAAGATAAAAAAAAAAGAAAAGAAAAACAACCAACCAACAGAGATGCACATGTAAGTAGATGTAAAAGACTTGATAATGTTTCAGCACTTTCTAAATCCTAGGACGGGGCTCGGCCTGACCCCTCTGTGTCCTGGCCGGTTCCTTTCCTGGGGGGTAACATTCATTCAAAACAGACAGAGAGAATGAGAATAGAAAAAAAGGGGATGAACAAGGATGAAAAAGAGAGAGTGAGAGAGAGAGATGGCTCAGTTTAAGTTTTTGCACATCGCCTTGCCGTGAACTTGTGTTAATCTGTCTGCTCCACCTCCCTTGGTGCCCGGTGCATTGTTGGGTCCAATGGGCCGAGGTGTTAGGTGGTTCCTTCTTTTCTACTATAGGGCAAACCTTTTTCTCATGGAATGCATCCCCTCTTTTGTCGTCTTTTCTGGTTTGTATTCAATCTTTTCCTCCACCACAACCAGGCTGTGCTCTTAATCGCGTTTTTTCCTCTCGCTCACATTTTGAGTTTTTTTTAAAAATCAGCAGACAGGTTGTTTCTTTTTCGGCGCAGCTTCGATCATGTGGTGTGAAAACGCTGCGTACAAACCGTTGCTTTGTTTGTATCTTTTGGTGCAGGAGCTTTTTTTCTGTGTTTTCGGTCTCCTTGTAGCACTCAATATAATGTCAGGGGACTTAAAACCATGTAGAGAATGTGTTGACTTTTATGACAAGCGTCCTCGCTGGAGGAACACTGCTAATGTCATTATTTTTTAAGAAAAAAAATTCAGTAAAATGAATGTTGGTGTGTGAGCTTTCACTTTTCGATCAGAAAAATAAAGCATGTGTGCTTTTTTTTTTTTTTTTTTTTTTAAGTTTCTTTAATGTTTGTACTTGCATTTTGCAAAAAAAAAAAAAAAAAAAAAAGGACGTGTCTTTTGGCACTTTGTCGTGTTTTAAAAGTGAACAGAATTCAATCAGGATTCCTTTTTTTTTTTTCTTCATTGTTTTTCTTTTTGGTCCTCTTTTTTTTTTTTTTTTTTTTGTATGACATCGTCAATGTCCATAGCGCTGGATAACCAACTCAGGCAGAAAGAAAAAAAACTTGTAGAGGCCCACTTAACAGTTTAGTTTCACCCAAATCAATTTACACAGTGGGCTGTTACATATGGGTATAAAATATGTAAATTTATTACATATAATTTCATATGATTAACAAATGTCTTTATTGACAAATAACTCTGTTATAATTATATTCTGTGTCGTACGCTGGAGGCGGCTCGGATTCCTCCTCGGCGTACCGAACGACTTTTGTTCTGCCTCTCTGTGCAAGACGACAAACACTTTCAGCGGGGGGACAGGTTGTGGGTACGCGACCTTTGACCCTGCCCACTGCCACGGAAGGGGTGGAGCTTATCTGTTAGCCGTGGCTCATTTGATTCCTCCCCCGGTTCTGAACACTCAGCCTGGAGGCTGGCAACCAGTCTGTCTGGATGTTTCTCTGCTAACTTGTGACACCAAGAACTTGAACTGAAACTTTTTTTTCTTTTTTGGCCCACGTGACGTGGCAGAGACATCAGCTCAGACCTGCACGGACTCTGTGGCCCGCTGGGGCCCGCAGCGACCCCCAGCCAACATGTTTGTACTATATTGTACTCACCAAGTCCCTGTGTCTCACCCCCCCCCACCCCCTTCCTCAATAGCAATGCAGAAACCCTGTTGGTGTATGTATGTGACATCTGTACAAAGGCACCGTTCTGAAAAAGAAAATGAAACCTTGACATATCTGGAATAAAAGACTTTCTTCTGTCTTTATTTGAACGACAACTCTAAACACAACAAGCATTTAAAATTGCAAAGTTTTGCCCCTCCACATCGTCTCTGTAGACAGGAAACACCTCCCTCTAGTGTCCGTTAGGAGGAACTACATCCTGACGTCTTAATTCAAAAAATACATGACGTATTCTTTGAATGTTTGCTCTGTTACCCACCTCTGTGTTAAGCATACACACACACACAAACACACAAACACACACGCAGCAGATCTACTAAATAATACAGGACGGTTAAATTATGAGAATGTAGATATTCTAGATAAGGAATTTTAATTTTAATGTCTAAATTTATGTCTGAATTAGCTTTTTTTTTTTTTTTTTTTTAGAAACATGTTTCCTAACTAAGATCTACAACACGAGTTGCTAAAATGAAGTCTTTTCAATGACTGTTTATGTTCATTACCAAATATTTATTGTTAGAGTTAATTTGAAAACTTTTCCTTGACTGAAATTACACAGAAGCTGCAAACATCCGCCTAAAATATCAGACGTAGTGGAATCATAGGAAGCACATGAATGTGGTTGTGATCCAGGTACAGTAGTGTAAAAAAAAAATCACAAAGATATTTGCAGGATTTAAATCCGGATGTTTTTTTTTTTTTACATCTTCATCAGCCTCATCGTCTTCTTCATGAATCCAGAGAACGTCGATCACACAGACGCTGACGCGTTGACTGTTATTCCGTCTGCTTTCGTGAATATCATTTGCACAACTCAAGAGAAACTTCCACAGAATGATCAGCACTACAGAGGAAATTAGCAGAAAAATCTGCGTTCCATTTATTGCAACACGATTCCTCCAGCGACAGTTAAAGGACGTCTGTCAGTTTTGCATATTAATTTGCACAAACACTTAACATTTCAAACACGACTGGAGCATCAGTCCCCCCCCCCCCCACACACACACAAACACACACACACACACACACTTGAGTATGTTTACGCACGATGTGTTGCACTCTTGTTTATTACCAGGATTGCAATCAGAACGCGTTCGAATCCACATATAAAATGTTAATGTGACTGGAAGCAGCGCGTAAACACATCTTCAAACATCAAGGCAAACTTTATTACGTCACAACCTGCAGGAAACATTTGTGAACAGCAGATATCCTGAGAGAAACAGGTTGGGTGATCACGTGGAGACTTACGCACACGAACGTTTCCTACGCGTAAAAGTGTGCGCTGCGCGTCTCCAGTGCGCGTCATGCGGCGGCCCGGTTTGAGTGTCTGCAGGCGTGCGGGATCCCTGCTAGGTGAACATGTGACTGGACTGTTGCGTGACGCGGATGAAAGTGGTTCTCCTGCTCAGTTCTTTCAGCTTGGCTGCCCCCACGTAGGTGCAGGTGGAGCGGAGACCCCCCAACACGTCGCGGATGGTGTTCTCCACGTCTCCTCTGTAGGGAACCTCCACTGTTCTCCCCTCGGACGCCCTGAGAGAAGAAGAGGAGGAGGAAGATATTTCTTCTTGTCAATCAGCTTTCTCGGTGAGACATTTGTTTGGTTGAACATCTCTGACCTGTACTCAGCGACTCCACCCACGTATTTCTTCATGGCCGTGTCGGAACTCATGCCGTAGAAGAGTTTGTACTTCTTTCCATTTTTCTCAATCACCTCCCCGGAGCACTGATCGTGTCCGGCCAGCATCCCCCCCATCATCACAAAGTCTGCCCCTGCACCTGAGGGGTCAGGACTCCCTTAAACATGTGGATTCATGTGTGTGTGTGTGTGTGTGTGTGTGTTTTGCATACAAACCAAATGCCTTCGCTACATCTCCGGGGCAACTGCAGCCACCATCCTGCACAGACAGTAGACCCGTAGAGACTGTGAGCAGAACCGAACGAGACGACGTAATCCTTTCATTTACAGCCAATGAATAAAGAAAAATAACATCAAACACAACATCTGAACCGAAGTTACATTTAACGATGAATTAATTCATCCGTTGTTGAAGATATGGGTTTTTCCAGGTCTTCTCTACCTTTACATGCGAACAGACACGTGTTTAGGGACTCACAGAGATGATGTGTCCTTTCAGGCCGTGGGCTGAGTCTGCACACTCGATTACGGCGCTGAGCTGGGGGTAACCCACTCCGGTCTTGATCCTTGTCGTGCACACGGATCCTACCACACATCAGATAAGAGCATCTTCATGTAATTATACTCACACACACACACACACACACACACACACACACACACACACACATCTGTGTGGACTTAAACTTGAACCCACCTGGGCCGATGCCCACTTTGATGATGTCAGCACCCGACAGGATGAGCTCCTCCACCATCTCCCCCGTCACCACGTTCCCCGCCTGCCAAGCAGACAAGTTTCAGCCTCGCCGTCTGACATCACATCCCATAACCCCCGGACCAGGTTTTCATACCATGATGGTGTGTTTGGGGAACTTTTCTCTGACAATCTTGACAAACTCAACAAAATATTCGGAGTAGCCGTTAGCCACATCCAGACAGATGTACTTAAGGGCGGGAACGGCGTCCAAGATGGCGCACAGCTTCTCCAGGTCGGCGCTGCCGCTGCCTGAGCTGGCAGCTACATGCTGTGTGTGTGTGTGTGGGGGCGGGGCGGAAAGGAGACACAATGTCGTGTTAGGAGGAGATCTTTAGAAATAAAAACAAAGGTAATCATCTGTTGATCGCGGCGGTAATCACCTCCAAGCAGTCCGGATGAGTAGCAGCAAAGTTTTTCCATTCTTCTACAGAGTAGTGCTTATGGATGGCCGTAAAGAGGGTGTGCTGGAGAGATAGAGAGGGGGGGGGGGGTTGCGGCGACAGATATAATTAATAATGTGCTAAATTTAACACAAATCTGCATTTCCAGTTCCTTCTACTCATTATGGTTTCTTGAGTCGGCCGGTGGAGGCCTCAACCATGCTAAATCATGTGTTTTCCCGCTGCTTCCCGTCCCAGAAATTGTTTTCTTTTTAAAATTCTGTGTCAGATATTTGCAAATGAACACAAACACACTGTTGCTGCTCACTTTGCTGAGGACTTGCGCCATCTCAAACGTTCCTGTGGTGTCCATGTTGGCAGCGATGATGGGGACGCCGCTGTAAGTCTGTTTGGAGTTGCGGAATGTGAAGGTCCTCTGAAGGTCCACCTGGGGTGGGGTCACATGACATGTAGATGAATCATATCACGGTTTGGTCATGTGATAAATTATTCTAGCGGCTAAAACAGGAGTTCCTGGAGGTTGGCTCGTGTTCGGGGTCTGCGCCGTCCTGTTAGCGATGCACTGAATCATTTAGAGGTAACGGTTAGCCGGGGCGCTGCCGCGGTAACGTGAGACGTTAGCATCATGCAGGGTTCATCCTGTCCCGCTAGCAGCTCCCTGTGCAAAGCACATGTTTCTGCAATGATGACGTAATGATTCAGATCTACTCCGGTGAGTTAGCATCGGACAGGACCCTTAGACACTAGATACTTTTAAACGCAAACCATAAAATTTTCATCACGCAATGTTTACTGGATTTGCTGCTAAATTCTTCCTTAACTATTAGCATTCTGCGGCTAATGCTGTAGCTAATTGTTGTTAACGCCAAAAAAGGCCAAAGCATTAACATTAAAATTCTCTTCATACACAATTTTAGCATTTTTATGCTATGATAAATTTGTTTTAGCTACAATGTCTACTGTTTCCTCAAAATTTACGATTTTTTTTTTTTGTTAAAGAAAAAAGTTACCATAAAAACTTTTATTGTTAGTAAGAGGACCTGATCTGAATATAAATCTGCACACACATTAGAGTATTCTGTCATTGGGGGGCAGTCTGATCTGTCAATATGTACACAGGGCCACGAGTTCTCAGATCAGGCTTGATTGAATTAAAGGACTGGTGGGTTTTGGAGGAGGTGTGCCCTCCACTGAATGCCATCCTTGATTATTATGCAAAACTGCAGCAGCTGTGGAAAAGGGGATTACAGCACATAACCTTCACATCGGAAGAGTCAAAGCAAAAATGGGGGCCATAGCTCAACTGTAGGAGAAAGAAGGGAGTTAGGACAGTCCGGAGTTTTGTTTAATCCTGTTACCGATTCAAGTTTAAATCGATTCACAAGCACTTAAGGAATGGGTGCGACATGTGGATGCAACAGACGAGGGAGCATCTGCAAAAATATTATTAAATCAAACCTGAAGAGGTTAGCTTAGCATGCAGCTCTTAGCAGCTCCTCTTTGGCTGCAGGATATTGGCAGCAGAAAATGCTGCAGTGAGGTCATGTTATGGGGAACGCTGCTGCTTAGAGTGTTCCAGTCATTTAAATACTGAAGGGAATTCGATGCAACATCAAGGACGAGGGCTTAGGTTCAATAAACGTGATCAAGTACAGAATTGGCAGCCGGTACTCGTCGATGCAGGCCCAGAGAGTCGGGTGTTGATTGTTCTGTTATCTGTGTCAGACTATTGGAACTACATGTTAAACTTGTGGCATGTGGAATGTGTTCTTGTCGACGGACACACTGGACTATTTTTAAACAGGCTTTCTGAGAAGTCGCCCATGGGTCGTGTTTCTCGCCACCTGTCAGGAGCCAACCCTAAACCCAGGTCCACCTCCCAGGCCCGATCCGATGAACTTGGCTCTGAACCAGTCCCTTGTAGAGTTACAGCAAAGTTAAAGTCGCTTTATGAATGGAACAACAAGGACAGGACGGCGTCGTCCGGGAAACGCGAGCCGGAGCAGACGCTCACACTGAAAAACGGAAAAAGGAATCGTCTGGGATGGTGATGTTTCTGAAGCTGTTAGTTGTTTTTGATGTTGTTGTTGTTGTTGTTGTCATCTGTCTGGTAAAGAGCAATCCTGTTCTCGGTCACCTTTAGGGAGGTCACCCTTCTGAGATCGAGGCACCTGCTGGTTTACTCAATCAAAAGACAGGGATCCAGACTTGTGCTGAGCGTGCACTTTATGAAGGAACAACAGAATCACAGCTGATTTGCTTCTGCAAATCACATTTTCCACTTTAATCCTGATGAAAACGACATAATATTTACACAATCAGTCGTCACCCTCCACTGCCATCTCTACTGTACCCCCCCCTCCCCCATATAAATGCATGCAGGTGCTTTCTGAACCTAACAGTAAACAGATCATACCGATTAAATTTACATTATTAGATTAAAAAAATAAGACCCTAAAGCACTGACCTCTGAGCGACTCTTCAAACTGCTCCTCTTGGGCCTGAACAGGACATCTTTAAAGTCCAGCTTGAGGTCTGCGTCCACTCGAGGCATTTTGGATGTCCAGAACACTGATGAGGAGGATGAGGAGGAGAATCCCCTGAGGAAGGCTGAGGCGGTCGCCGGTCCCAAACACCAGCCACCAAACCCGAACTTCCAGACGGCCAGCGTATTTATAGCAGAAGGGGGCCCGTCCCAGCTCCGGCCCCCATGGCTTTATTTGGGCCTGGACTCCCACTCCCTCCCTCTCAGTCTCTCCTTCCCCCTTGCTCTCCGTCTCCCCCTCTCCTTCAAAGTGGCAGCAGCAGCAAAGCTGGCAGGAACGGCTGCCTGATGTCACACACACACACACACACACACACACACACACACACACACACACACACACACACACACACACACACACACACACACACACACACACACACACACACACACACACACACACACACAAACAGCACTGCAGTGGGTGCTGCAGTGAATAGAGTACACCTGCTGTCCAGTTGGGGCATTGCTCCTTAAACTATTGGCGTAGAGGAAAGGGGAGGGGAGGGGGGGGGGTGACAGGAACAGGAGAAAGATGGACAGCATCATCTTATCCATCAGGTAGGTATGACGTCATCAACGCATTAACAGGGTTTAACCCCTTCCCGTTCCAGCCCATGTCAGATGAAGTTTATAGATAGATAGATAGATAGATAGATAGATAGATAGATAGATAGATAGATAGATAGATAGATAGATAGATAGATAGATAGATTCCTTGTACTGTACAGTATTTATTCTTTGTGTTATTACATAATAAAGCCAGTAGATGGCGGCAAAGCTGAAGGAACCATCTGGTAAATGAAGAGCAGGACGACCATCAGGGTCAAAGCTCTTGTTAAAGTGTCTCCTGGCAACAACAGGCGCTTTTATGATGTTTTATTCTACCACGGAACACATTAATTCTGACTAAGGCCTCTTTGCATTCAGTCCTTCCAGGAAACAGCTCTTTCTGAAAGCATGAAAATGGAGAAAATGCTTTTTCTTTAAGTTGGGTAAACATGAAGTGAATGATGTGGATTCATCACAGCATCTCATCTCTATACATTTGCATTTCAAATGAAAGAAATGAATGGAAGTGAAAGAGATGACATTAATCAAGTTTGCAACACAGAGCTGAAGTAATGTCTGACAGAACTGATTTCGATGAACAAATATTGCTTCACAATTAAAAAAGAAAAGAAAAAAACTTGACCTGTTTTATCTAAAATGGTTAATTTTTACATAACTGATTAGATCCCACTAATCTATAGCTACGAGGTCAAGCGGCTGCTGTTCACATTCCTCTTTAACCTTTTGTCCACGTCACACTGAACCGCATTGATAAGAAGGCGCTGAATCAGGTCAACACTTTAAAGCCTTTTTAGGCAATAAATCTGATAAGGACAGTACAGTCTGGCGCTGACTGCCTGTCCTCTGTGTGTCCATGTCAGCCTGCCGCGGTCACAGCTGGAATCTCAGGTGTTCATCTGAGTTACAGGATGAGCTAAGAAGTCGGTGAAAGTGCATCAATGAGCTGTATCTGTACGTACATGCAGCCTGTGTGCCGCAGGTCGCCGTCGGACATTCAGTATCTGCACTGGTTAAACGTCCCGGGTCGAGGTTTGGGGTCTCCGTGTTCTCCTCTTAAGCCCAGAAATGTGTTTGCATCTTTTGGATGGTTTCATTTGTGCCGTCATGGTTTCCAGATAATTAATCCTAATCAATAGTTTACTGATCCTCTGACTTTACATCATGTCCACATTCAAGGCATCTCAATTATTCAAGCTACATCACTTGTACAGGTAGTGCTCAACCTGCATACATTCGACCTACGAACATTGAGAGATAAAAACAAACCAGCCTTAATATCTGATTATTATCCTGCAGTTCCTCTTTCTACCACAACCTCCTCGGGGGGCAGCACCGCTGCGTTCAAGCCGCTGCAGCGCTCTTCTCATTCTCTTGTTTGTTGTTGTTGTCTTTGTCAGCATTATCTTACTCTGGTTTCTTTTAAATGGATGATAAATCAAAGACTAGTGAAGATGACGGCAACTCTTCCTCTGCACGACAATAACTCCTCCCTCCTCTTCCTCACTCCAAAGGTAAGCTACATGCTACATGCTAAACACTAATGATAATAATAAGTATATAGAATATTTATCCCTGCTGTCAGTCACAACCCAAAAGTTTATTTGGTTGTTGTTGGATTAGCTTAGAACTGGTGGAGAGTTCATTGAAATGTTTTATTCTCCTCAAGGATTAAATTATAAAGAGTAAAAGTTCAAACTAATATAGATGTTAAAGGTACATTATGGTACTACAGTATTTTATTTTGTTATGTGTTCTTTTTATATCCAGTAATTGTTGCTGGTGAATCTTAGGGAGTAGTAGTTCGTATTTCAGGGTAGTGTTGGCATTTAAATCAAATCGCAAGGCTCGCCAGCCGGGGGTGACGTCACACGCCAGCCTACTACCTTACTTCCGGGTCACCTGTGCACCTTTACCCGGGCAGTCTACCTGCAACGCCACGTTGCTAAAAAGGAGAGTTTCTTGGAACGTTTCCTGCAGTCGAGAAAGTTTATCAAATAGTGCATTGAAGATGTTGTTTTGTTTGTTTATTTGTTTGTTTACCCGTTAGTTTTAATTCCTCAGATGCACAGACTCACCTGTAACCACGAAAAATACACACAAAAAACCCCAAAACCAAAACTTTAGGGTTGTTGGTGTCACTGTTGATGGTTTTATTCCGTTTTCAACAAAACACTAGATGTTTTGTTACACCAATAAAATAATTACACCAATCAATAATTATTGATGTTTGTGGTTTTGAGAACCACAAAAATCAAAAAGTCTTTATTTAACAGTAAATTGCTTCAGCAACAAAGGCCCTTGTTCCTTAGGCTCAGATGATATAGTGTTGATTAAAAGGAAAATGCACACACATACATACACAAGGGGCTCTGGTGACTTCATGGACTCCTATCTCACACACACTCAGAGGTGTAGCTCCCAGTGTGTGTCATTACACTGAACAGATGTGAGAACCACATGCCTGTAGGTGGAGCGAGTTGTTCGGAGCATCTTTCATGTTGTTTTCCTGGCAGCAGTTGAAATGATAAGAACTTAAATATTCCATTTGTTTTCTTAATACGTGGCTCAGGTGTGAAGGATGAAGAGGAATCTGATGAAGTAGAATTAGAAGTCAGGAGAAACGTGCAGGTTTTTTTCTCTCGGGGTGTGTGTTGTGTGTGTGTGTGTGTGTGTGGAGGGGGTGTCTCAGGTTCTGTAACAGGAATCGGTGCTAAAATAACAAGGAGAGAACTCTGGAGAAGTAGGTCAAATGTCACCTCTGGTTTACAAGAAGGCATGGTGGGTGTGGAGAATGAGTGTGTGACGTGAGAAGGAATGGGGAAGACTCTCAGGTCGACACCATCCTGTCTGCAAAAACAAATATCATATGACAGATAGATAGATACTTTATTAATCCCGGAGGAAATTGTATATATCCTCTGCTCAGGCATTACATAACAAATAATACTGGATAAACACCAGGAGAAAAAGAAACACTGACATCACAGGACATACCACAAGACATATACTACACTAACAGACACATGCAGCACTAACAGGACCCTATGATCGATTATTAACGTGATTCTGAAGCATGTTTAATGCAATCACGGAGCGGATGAAGTTGAGCTCCCATTCTTTGTCGCTAGGATTTACCCCCGTGAGGTAAACACAGGCCTCACAGGGCAGATGTCTCCAGCGTGGAGACTGTGATGTCAGCCTGACGGGAGGAGGCCCTCTCTGCACGTGAAGAAAACGGCCACGCAGGATCGTAAACACAGGCTATCCGGTCAAACTGTCTGTTAGGGATCTGTCATTATGACATTAAGATTAGATAGAAGAGAACATTTACAACAGGGGAAACCAGTGCCAGCTTCATCAAAGCGCTCGCCTCCCAGATTCTAACCATAAAACCTTCCAGCGTTTCTCTGGATCAAATTTTGTATTTTCCAATCATCGATATTCACACATAACTCGACCCATCAGTTTAATTATGAGAAGCCACCGACAATAACAAAAACACGGTAGCTACAAGTACAGTCCTGTCTGAATGTTCTGACTGAAATAGGTCACTAAGCATCTGTCAGCTTTATTGACGACGGGTCTTGGCTGCAGAGTAGAAAAGAGAGAGTTGCAAAATAAATAAACCTGTTTTTATTTGGCAGTATGTGTGTAGATTTGGCTGAAATCACGAGTGCTCTGGTTTTAAGAAAGATTTACCTGTCCTTTGTTTTCAAGACAAGTATTTCTCTTTGGGGAATAATAAAGTTGATGTAATCTTTTATGAACCTTGAGAAATAATTTGAAGGGTTTTAAATGCCTTACATTCTCATTAAAGACTCAATACGGAAACAGGCGATTTCAAAATGTTTTCTCCTCTTCTTTCTCAGTTAGATTTCATAGCAAAATCCATGCGTTGTTGGAAATTTCTCAACAAGAGATTATTTTAGTTCCGGATTAAAGTGACAAAAGAAGAATTTCACATTTCAAAACGCTTAACCTCTCCAGTGTTTCCGTTTCCTACCAGTTTCATAATGCCCTAAGCTTCCATTCCACCTTTTTCCTGTCACAAGGGATGGTTTCCGCCCCGTTTGAGTGAGTCAGCTGTGTGTCACCGGGAAAAACGCAGGAACGCTCGGCTCTCTACGTTCAGACCGACATCGGCAGAAATATTTTTAGATGACAATATTTTAAGATGTTTTCTAAAGATTTGCATCACAATAATCCTGGAAGGTGTCTCAATAAGCATCAGGACGCAGACACACATTTTTATGATTTCTTAAGTAGTTCAGTCAACTAAAGATAGATTAAGTTGATTAAGGTCTTTTTTATTAATCAGCATTTCACTTCAGTTAGATTAAATAAAAATGTTCCTCATCAGGGGATCACTGTCAAATGGGTGGAGAACCAAAGACCTGGTGATGCTGCAACCAAAAGTAAAAATACAATCACCTGGTTGGGTGGGTAGTTCTTCTACACAAACGTCAGCGACTACAGAATGTTTTTAAAAAACAACTTTATTAATACTTCTTGTTAAAAACAGAATATATAAAAATGACAAACTTCTAAAGAGTTATTTTACAGAGTGGCTTTTGCTTCAGAAAACAGAAACAAATTGCTACTTGCACAAAGTGAAAAATAAAAGTCCTTACCCTGCAGTGACTGAGCTTAAATCGAGTCAACGTTAAAGAAATAATTTTTCTTAACAGAAAAAAAGTTTGTGGAAAGTTTATGATACACTGTACTGCTGCTACATTAAGGTCAAACCCCCTACAGACATGTAGAAACCTTCCTTGGTAAAGTGACTGTCGTTTCTTTTTACTATAGTCTTTGAAATTAAATAAAACTTGGAAATGAAAAGCTTTTCAACAAGCATGCTCATATTGCACATACAGATCTCCTTGTACCCTTTAAAATATAAAAAAAAAAACCTCAATCGCACAACCCAGAGAAGAAATTTATCGCTGTCGTCTTCAGAGGAAGCAGCTGCTGCCCTCTTAATGTGGTTGTTGAGCTTTTTGCAGGCTTGATTTGTAACTTGCTGTTGTCATGGAGATAAAAAAAAACTGGTCCTTGTCGTTCTGGACGAGTGGCAGCCGATTGTTGAGGTGAAGCAGGTTGTGGGAGTGTCTGCATGGGGATGTATTTCATGTGCAGGGCAAACATCCATTGAACCCACAAGAACCAGGACTGTGGTGACCTCGCCTGGTGTACCCTAACAGTATGCAGCGCTACGATGGAAGCAGAGCCCCTTAATTTACCCATAATTCAGCATGGCAAAACATGGAAATCAAATATATAAAACAATGCAAATAGATTCTGTTACATCATAACAAGTCTGTTTTCAAAATTGAAAAAAGAAGAGCTTTAAAAATGTCAGCATTAAAAAAAATGAAAAACAACTCCATTTGATTTTAAGCTATTCTAAAACAGATCATGTCCACCATACAGTTTTGGGTTCTGGAGCCAAAGAAAAACCAACACGACAAATTCAAATCTCCAAAAAAAAAAAAAAAAACTTCAACTCTGTATCAGATCAACTGATGCAATAAATTAAAGAAAAAAAGTTTTTGCAGGGGAGAAAAAAAGACGCTTTCAAACATAGATTTAGACAGAATGACACACAAGCAATAACAGTAATACAAACAGACCAGAGTGAACGTGTGGTTTGAAATAGAACAATAGATGGGAGTGGTTTTCAGTGTGTTGATCTTTGATTACGCTCGTGAGTTTTTGTTTCTTTTATAGTTTTGGTACTTGGGAGTCCAGAATATTGGACTAAAAAAAAAAAAAAAAGAGAAAAGTTTCTGAAACGTGGTGCAGCTTCTTCCAGCGAGGAGGCTCACGTGTGGTAGATCTTGTGGTCGTACTCCGGGGCGGAGCAGCTGTGAGGAGACGCCATGTCCCTGTGGATGGGCGCAGGGATGCTGCCGCTGTGGATCTGGTGGTTGTCGGTCAGCGTCAGGTTGAGCAGGCTGGTGCAGGTGGGCAGGTAGATGTGCTGAACGTGTTCCACCTCCGACCGACACACGGGACACAGCTGGGGAGGGATAGAGGAAGGGAGGGGGGGCAGAAACCAGGATTAATTTTTAAACAGTGAGCTGCTTTAAGGTCAACACCCTTTGGACTGTTTTAACTGAAGCCAGGAGGCGACAGAACCAGTAAAACAAATGTCAGTAAATGTCGAGATACTGTTTTGTGTGTGTGTGTGTGTGTGTGTGTGTGTGTGTGTGTGTAAACATGGCTTTGGTTGTTGTTGTTCACACAACCATAAAAAGGATTGGAAGTTGGGATCCAAACTGTAATCAAGAGATTTTAATGGAGGTTTAAAATATGGTCGACCAATCAGACGGTGTCCAAGTCATGTGATGCCAGAATGCTGACATCAGCATGTTTCATTACAGTAAATAATGGCAGTGTTTTCATGTATTTGTACGACAAACTAAAACTGCTTCCAAATGGACGTCTGAAAGCGTTTTGACGTCGATGAGTCGACGACTCTCACCTGAAGCTGATTGGCGCAGGTCTGGCAGCAGACCATGTGACCGCAGGGACAGAAGGCGGAGTCTATCTCCTCCTCGCAGCACAGCATGCACAGCAGGGCCTCCCTGAGCTTCTGCAGCCGCTCCTGCAGCGCCCGGCTCTGCTGGCAGTTGCCGCAGTCAACCCCCTCGTCCTGCTGGTCGTCTCGGCCGGGGGAGCGCGACGGCGACGAGCGCTCGCCGTTGCCCGAGCGGTTGACTAGGTCGACAACGCCGGCGTTGTAGAGGGCGCGGCGGGCATGGTCGTACACTTCCTTGGAGGTGCGTCGGATGTCGAAGACGTACTTCTTGCCCAGGTTGATGTTTTCGTTGAGGAACAGCGACGCCAGGTGACCCTTGAAGTCTCGGCTGTACTGCATCATCACCGCGTTGGTGACCGTGTCGCACCTGAGGTGGAGATACGATCGCGGATGTCAACGAACGCCCTACTTCTGTTGCACGGAGGTGACCTACAGAACTATTTAATAGCTCAACCATTTGAATTCTCTCGCTGGAAACAGTTCATAGATAATAAAAACTCTGTCTTCACTCATTTAAGGCCGTCTGGGGCAATCCAGGCTTCTATAAACACTCATTCAGGTCAAGGCCCTGTTGTACTTTACACATATTTTCAAAATATAAGCTCCATAAGACTGAGGTCAACATTGCAAGGCAAGAATAACGCAATGCATCCTCAAAGAAAAAATTTTCAGTCATGTTTTCCACACCTCTCTAATCATGTGCTGGCCCTTTCACGAGGTGAACAATAAATATTTCATCTAAACATCTCAAGTACATTACATTTGCAAAGGTTTTTTTTATTTGTTTGGTTTTTTTACAGCTACTGCAAACACTCTTATCTTGGCTCAACAAGACGTGAGTTACCATCTGCAGTCGGCTGCTCCTGCTGCCTCTAATCATCTCTAACCAGATTGACCTGGAGGCCCAGATTGACTTCAGCTACACACACACACACACACACACACACACACACAGCTTCAGTGTGTGTGTTATCGATCGAAGGTGAAACAGTTAGTTGTTGGTCTCACCTGTAGAAGGCGTGGGTCTCTGTAATGGCTCTGTATAGACCGCTGGCTGCTCGGTTACTGATTAGCTTGAACAGAAGCACCACGCTCTCACTTGTATCCTTGGTAACAGTCAGGTAGACAGTTTTACCCGACTGGGTGGCAATCTGGATGACTGGATAGCTAACTCTGGATGAAATCAGAAAGGAGAGAAACAATTTAATATTTCATTTCCTGAAATATTTCATTTCTTTTCACGGACGTCAGGGCACTGCGTACCTGTTGACTAAGCTGAAGTCCTCTTTGCACACGGCGATCCCCTCCGGACCGACTCCTATGGCCAGCCGCTGGCCGTTGGCGTCCCGAGCCCAGTGCCACTCCACCCCATAATGCTCCAGGGAGGAGACCAGCTGCAGGGCCTGGTACTCCACCGATCCCTGGCTGGAGCCCTCTAGAGCCTTGTGTCTGGAGACGATGCTGCAGCGGCGATAAAAATGGAGATGGAGGGTTGAGTTTTTAAGCTCTAGAGCTCAGTGCAGCACATCCAGCGATGGCAGATGGGCTGTGATAATGTTTCATTTAAGTCAGCATTTTTCAAACTGTGCCACATACATAAATGGTTTGAGCAGGCACTCTAAAAATGGGATTCTAATTGGATAATCTACACCCATTGGACGGCTGTGTGTGTGTGTTATCTCAAGCCCGCCACCACAAATCTTATTTTGCCTCAAAAAGAAAGAAGCTCAGGCTTAGCGCTTTATTTCTTAAGAGAGCATTTTTATATAGTGAGTATCGCAGCGACAGCATCTTTGGCTCCCCGCCACAACCCGTTATTTATTCTCCTGCCTCCCTCAGAGAGAGGGATACTGAGGAGGGGAGTATCTAAACCGGCGAGCGTTGTACCTGTTGATGGTGGCATTTCCGGGCTCCTCCCCACACAGCTCTGAGTACCAGTACCGCGCCGTGTTTTGGTTGTAGTCGCCGAACTCTGCCTGCGCCAGCAGCGCGCTCAGCTCCTCCGCCTGCTCGGAGCCCATGCGAAGGTGACCGTTGTGGAGGTCCTCCTTCACGTGCATGAAGAAGACGTGTCTGGAAGGGAAGGAGAAGGGTGCGGCGGTCAGACGGGAAGACTTTCAATCACTATTGGGACCTCGATCTCTATGGTTGTCCACCTTTTTTACCAACATTGCCCGCTTTCGTGGTTCTTCTCATTTTTAGATTCTATGTGGGATCAGCAGATGAAAAACAAATACACCTGACATTTGTTCAATGTAGAAAATGACTCACTTTCACTCACTTCTCTTATTAAAAACCCTGAATTTGATAGAAATAAAAACGGCAGTTCTAAAAATTGAAGTAAAGAGGGAGGGGACATTTGTTGAATGACTGAACCGACTGTTTAAACAGGAAGTGGCTGAAAAGAAGGCCACTGTTATTTACTGTAACAGCCGGGCCAATGTGTGACCACCGCTGTTGATAAGTGATAAGACTTAATATTGAATACAGTTAAAGAGTCACTGCAGAACAAAATACGGTCCAAGCCACCATTCATTCTCGCTTCTCCTGACAAAGTCGTTTTTTGGGGGGTTTGTGAAGTCAGTTTGTTACTTCAAAAGATTAATAGCAGTCAAAAAGCAACAATTGTTATTGTTTGGACTGAATGGGTAACTGGAGAACACCCGGTTCTGGTGTGGCCAAGGTCAACAATGTGATTCTCAAGAAAGAAAGAAAAAACACAAGAACTTCATATCTGGTTGTTTTTCACCAAAAGATGTGAAGAATTCCTTCCTAGAGGCACAAAAACAACAAGTGAACACCCCCCCCCCCCCCCCAGACTGACTGGAACACCGTTGAACCGCAGTAACCTGAGCAAATCCTTTCCTCCTGATGACATATGGCGCTCGAAAGCAGAAGACGCGGCTTTCGCTGGCAGGTGCTTTTGTTTGGTTGGACGGCTTCCTATTGGACGACGACGACCAGGCCCAAGATCCTGGTGGCTGGAGTCGTGTCAACATCTCATCTTCCTCTACACACATCCTTCCACTGTCAACAGAAGTTCACAGCGCCATTGTCCTCGCACCTCAGTCCGCACCTGCACGTTCTACCGCTGACCTCTCTTGACAATCGCCGCCAACATCACGTGAGGCTCATGTGGCGTTTCCTCTACCTTCATCGCTGCGCCGGCTATGACCGAATATGAACGTTTTGAGCCCTCTAAACGTTCCCGTGTACAAAAACAGCGACACGCCTCATCCACAGCAGAGCTCAGATGAGTAACAACAGTAGTGAAAAGCAGCTGCCAGGCCTCCTCCGCCGACGCCCCTCCAGCCCAGACCCGCAACAACAAACCCCCCATCGCCCAGCAGCATAACAAACACAGCTTTGATACGGTGTTAAACATCCCATTCCCCCTCCAGCGCGCACGCTCGCAAACAAAACACCGAGCTCCATTGTGTCGGGCCCAGCAGGCGTCATGTGACGCGGCGCTGCTGGTTACCTACCTGCCCCACGCAAACAATGAAGGCGTGCTTCCACTGCTGAGAGTTACTACAGGGCAAACCAAAGGTTACTATAGTTCAGACGGAGACCTGTGGGTGGGGCTGGGGTGGGGGTGTTAATGCTGGTCACTGTGTCAGTGAGCAAGGCATTTCCTATCTTGATCTACTTCGGGACGTGTCTTGGCCTGTTTGGTTTGGTCTTGTGACACCGACGCTTGAGTCTGAGTTAAAGCTCAACTAAGTCAAGCCATGTGTGACTGAGTGTTATAGTAACACAACCAGTTGTGCGTTTTCTAGAAAGAACGCCAAATTTTCCAACTATCCCGATGCAAACAGCACAAAAAGGTAACTCCAGTTTACTCTGAGCTGCTCCTCGATGACTCCTCAGCACAGCCGTGTCAGAAATAAGATATGCCGCCTGGCTACCACAACAAAAACACGACTAGAAACAGTTTGCACGCAGCTGCTTCGGGTTCGCAGGCGGACAAATTTGTCCCGCTAAGACTCCCGTGAAGCGGCGCGGCTTCTGAATCCGTCCCCAACGTTGACGGCGAGGTTTTCCCACAGATTAAACAGGTAAACAGTCGGGGACGGTCGACCGTTGGGTTCATCTAAACATTAGTGCAAAAGCTAGAAAAACAAAAGTTTGTTTACAGGACAAGAGAAATGTTTTTCCTTGGGTTTAAAAAAAGAAAAAGTTCCGCGTTCTCATGGCAATATTTGATCCGTAAAGGCCTCTTTTTTTTTCTAAATCGCGTCTGATCAAATAAATACAAGTGAAAGGTCAGAGTCGTTTCACATGGGAGTGAATGTAGTTCGCAACTTTTGGTCCAATTTTAGAGGATTTCTTGAGGGTATTTTACGCCGTCGTTGTCGACCTGAACTCTGCTGGCCTACTGTATTACACCTTCACTGCTGTCCCTTGTGGCGATAACCCATAATCGGTTTAAGAGGATTACTCATTTACAGTCATAATTCCCCCTGCGAATGCTAACAGCACAGGAAAAATAAAGACTTGTTGAGGTCGTGTTTGCTGCTAAGGGAACTGGGCGAATACTTGATTGCCCGGTTGGAATAATTTAATTAAAGCAGGCCTGGACCCTAAGAAGCAGGATTTGGAAATAGGTCATAGCTGAGCTAAGCAGGGAGGAAGGGGGTGTGGGGATGGGGGGGGGGGTGAGATAGAGCAGCTCAGTTCTTCTGTCCAGTCTTTTGAGAAATAAAATACCCGCTTAAAATTCTGTAAGTTTGAGTCATTCTGAAAAGTGTAAGAATAAAAACAAAGACGGAGTATTTCTTGTAAAAGCTGGAAACTTTTTAACGTGTCAAATAAACTCAACTCGGGTCCGTTTTTCATTTTAATGATTTTCTGCCCCAACTTGTGTCTCCTCCACCGACAGACAGCGAGTCAGCGGCTCTCAGAAGAACAGAATGTCCCCACCGAGCTGAAACTCAACACCTCTGGCTGGAGACGGCGTTCCATCCAGCCCATCGCCGGTAGAGTTGCCGTCCCTCATTGGTTGAGATCTGGACAATGCAGTTTGTGAGCTAGTCAAATAACACACACACTGTGCGGCGAGGTTACTATCTGTCAATGAACTATAGTAACCTCAGAGTCCCGCCTCAGGGCGTGGACGGGGGTGCTACACCCGGAACAATCACAGGAAGTGTTTCATGCACCAAAAGGCTGCAAAAGTGAGCATTTTTAGCTTCACATATAGCAAAGTGATGCTGAAAGTCGCATAATAAAACAAAGAAGCAGTTTGTATTCTTGGTGCCCTGAGGGGGGGGGGGTGGGGGGCTATGGCCGCTGCCGTAAACCTCATGCTAAAAGGGTGACTAAAGCCTAGCATCACAGCTCAGCCACCAAACGATAATTCTGTCATTTGAAGGCTCGTGTTTTAAGACTTCGATCGGTCTCAGGTTACTCCAGCAACAGAGGAAGAAATGGCAGCTTGTCTGAAAGGAAGAAGAACGCGGAGAAACTAAATAAGGTGGTATATATTTGAACATTTTAAGACTCAGACATCAGTCTGTCACAGGAAGCCAGAAATAACAAACCCAAATAAATGACCTCAAAATTTCCGGAGTGTGGGAGTTCATTCAGAGATAATTCTCTTGATCTGGACTTAAGAAACTAAGTTAGTTAAATCTTGTCTTTACAGGTCACCAAAGGTTGTATGTCCTAGAAACACTGGCCAGGTCTAGAAACAGTGCCATTATGTGGGGAGTGCAAAAGGAAACAAAACAAAAAACAGGCAAACTTGCCTTGTTAGCATTAACCTGACAGTTGCTCGTCTGTTTCAATGTTTGTTGGTGTGAAAATAACCCGGGGGGTAAACAGGTCAACAATTGGGACCTTTGATAAAGCTGCTAATCGTTCTGTGTATCCAAAGCCTGCCTGATCAGAATGTTAAACACACGTTGTAATGAAGGGGAAACATTCACATATTTAAAGCAGAAGCACCCCCCCTGGCAAGTGGTGTTTAATGATGCAGGTTTAATGCGGGTTTAACCAAGTCAGAGTCTCACTTATCACAGACAAGAAGTTACACTTTTCACTCTGTGGGAACTAAGGACAATCTGCTGGATGAATAATTTTGTTCAATGTGCCACCTTAAAGTCTCAAAAACTACTGACAGAAATGTTCAGATTACACCCAGTTTGTAAAACCAAACAGGGAAATATTGTTAAAAACCAAGTCTGTGATGGATTGAATGGAAAAAAAATCAACAATATTAAAGAAAGAAGGGAAAATAGCCGCCACAGAATCGATGTGAGCTGAAGCTGAGCAACTCATGACCTGCAAAAAAATTCCAAAAAGGTTACATAAACATTCCCAAATGTAGGAAATTCAGATGAAAGGACTACATTTGTCACCAGCCTCTACTGTTTGTTTCAAAAATGATTAAAAATGTAATTTCTGGTCAGTTTGATTGAAGATTTTTTCCCCCCTGCAAAATTAAAGCCCAAAACGAAAAAACAACCAGAGGAAGTCCACCCAAAATGATCATATGCATGCGAGCATGAACTCTGAAGTAATGGACTGGGATTTCACACAGCGGCAGAGAACACAGATTATATAAGCAGCTCTGTGCGCGCTCAGGTTATGTAATAACGCCTATAAGAAGGGCGTAGAAAAAGTAGCCCACCCCTCCGCTCAACTGAGGATTGTTATGCTGCTGAGAACATTTACTCCATCTCACTTTAACTTGCTGCTAAAAACACACCGTATGCAGTCGTACAGGAAGTGAAAGACTGATCGACTACAAGTTTGAGAAATGTGTTCTAGACAGTTAAAACGTCTCTAATCTGAGGGTCACAAAGTAAAAGCAGCTAAGCGTTCCGTGTTTGCTGTGATGAAGTGTGAACGATGGGCTGGGGGGGCGGGGGGGTTGCAAGAGGAACTAGGTCAGAGGTGACGGCACGCCAATGAATGAATTCAGGATTCCTCGTCCCTAAGGCGCAGATTAACTCATTAGAATAGATCCATATGGTTCAGTGACTGTTCTAGTATTCACATTGGGTTTTAATGTTAAGTTTGTATAAAAGTGGCAAAATATGACCGCGAATATCAGAAGTTATTTTTACATACAATGAAGATTTTATGTCGAACTTCTCATCTCTGTCACGTCTGAGCAGATGGGTCACGTGAAGGCTGAGTAAGACCTTCACACACACATCTTGAGTGTGTGTCGGTGCCCACCATGTGTGAGTCTTCATTCACACCCCTGACTGCCCTCCTTCTCTTGATCGTACCTTTTCTTACACCTCAGTAACCCCACACCCCCGCCCCCACACCCCCCCCCCATCTGCTGACGACCCCCACTAATCCGGTGGAGGTCAGCGTCCTTCACCGTTAACCTCCCACCCCCGCTCGTCTCACTTTCTTCTTCAAAGGGGTTTGTTTCGAATAAGGAGGGAGGGAAAGATAGCCAAAAAAATATCGAGAGAGAGAAGCAGATATCTCTGTATTAACTGCAGCAGTGATGAAGAGGAGGAGGGAGAAACAGATGGACGCAGGGCTGTGAATGAGCTCAGGAGCGGCGGAGCTGACGGGAAGGCCAGACAAACTGTGGCCAAAGCAGATACATGTCAGTTTAATGAACAGCTCTTGTGATGTGTCACAAGTGTGACTTGGGGGGGGGGGGGGCAGGAGCAGTGTGTCAGGCCTCAAAGACAGCAAACGCTTCTACCCTCCTCCCTTCCTCCATCAAACACGCCGTTTGTCGCCTGGGGTGGATCCAACATCCACAGTATCACAACAGATTCTGTGTGTAACACAAGTTTGGGGAAAAAAAAAATGCTGAAATGCAGTCGCTATTTTTAGCTTCTGACTAAACCGAGGCTGAAGAATACTGAGTCAGGATCTCGACCCGTCAAGCATTGTTATCATCTTTAAATTCTATTCTTCCTTCCTTCCTTCCTTCCAGGCAGGAAAGAATGATTTGGAGACGACGCACTGATATGTTACTTGAGGAAGTTGTAGTTTTGCTGACCACAGCTCCAAAACATCACATTTAAAAAGGTTTGTGTGATATAGAATGTCAGAAAATGTGCATTAAATTTATATCCTGGGGCTTTGAAAAAAAAAAAAGCCAAAACTATACAGTACCAGGTGCAAGAGTGACTCATGATGATGATGATGAAACAAGGTGCGTCGCTGCGATAGAATCTTACCCCCCGGGGGGCTCGATGTAGTTCAACTGCAAAGAGCAGCATCAAAAACATGTTCTGGAAAAATTATTTTACCCGATCAGTGGAAATTACCTTCCAAAAAGTACAACTTGAATTGTTTGGTAAAGCCCTGGGTAATATTTTATTATAGACAGACCATTTCTGTTCATTTGGATTCAAAATTGAGATAACTAATGGAAAAAAGAAGCAGAAGAAATGCTGGAAAGTATGTTTGTTTAGAAAAATGCACTGAAAAACAGCCATTTTTCCACAGGTAAGTGGACTAATTTGCCCAATCCTGGTTGCATCTTGGTTTGCGCTCAAGCAGTAATCAACTGAGAAGAAGGACACTCTCGTATAAAAAAGAAAAGAAAAAACGTTCCTTGACATAAATGTTGAAGGTAATTTCGATGGAAACAGCGTATGAGAAACCAAACACCGGCCTGTCACTCAACAGAAGTGTCAGATGGAAGATCAGCTCTTTGTTCAGGCAAAAATTTAGCAAAAAGAATTGAAACAAAAAAAAAAAAGCTCAACAAAAGTTCTTTTTTGGGGAGGGGGGGGGGGGCTGAATGGGGGTAGTGACAGAGGTCCTGGCTGCCACACAGAGGTCCCTGGGGGCAGGCACACAACCCCAGAGCTGCAGGATCACATTTCCTGCTCAGTCAGAATGAACTATAGTAACCCCAGCAGCAACCCAGGAAAGAGGTTACTACAGGGCATTCCTCCACACTCGGATAAGGGTTTGAAGATGGCGTTCTGGGTGTATTTATTTCCATTATGTTCTCCTCATTAGGTCAGGAGTAAATATAAATATTTCCGAAGCTAACATCTAGACAATCGTTTCAGAAAAGTTCCCGAAAAGGGTAAATATAATCACACGATATGTCTGTTCTATCTTTTAAGTTTTTAAACCCACCTGGTCTGTTCTTGTAGGATCAGATGAGGCTCCACAAAGAACTTGACTCGCAGCCTCAACCGACAGGGCACCACGCCGTCCATCTGCTGGCAGATGCGATTCCTCAGGTTCAGCCACAGGTTCTCTCCTTTGCTGCCAGTAAACTGCAGCCCAAAGTAGTCCACTTCAATTATGCCTAACTTTCTGCATACCTGAATGGGGGGACGGAAAGGATTGGGTAAATTAAAAAAAATGGATTTAGAGCCAAGAAATTCAAGACGGATATTTTAGAGAAAGTGTGAGAAAGAGGATGGGAAAATCATTTACACAAGACGGTTTGAAAATATTTGTTTTGCTTTATGGCAAGATGGATGAATTCAGAAAAAGGGCCGCGAACGTATTTTGAGTTTTTTCCGGTTTGGATGGAAGTCTGTTGAAACAGACACTTCAAATAAAAGAAAAAAACCCTGTAATTTCACAAGATTTGAACCAAGTAAACAAACTATTTGCTCATGAGCATTGCCGTCACCCCGGTCCTACTCCCACATAAATTAAAGACCCCATCAATATGGTGAAGATCTCTGAGGATGATGAGAATTTGGAGCCTCTCCCGGGGTAAATAGGGGGCTGATCCAACCCACAGTCCCACGCCCCCTTGGCGGCAGCGGCCATGAGGTTATTACACAACTGCTGGTGGACGTCTGCAGGGAGCCTGGAGGCAGATAAAAACCCTTTCATTCTTACCCTCGACATGCTGCTGATTGACTTTGAATGCGAAATAACTTTATTGCCAAGCGGATGCACAAAGAGAGACAAAAAAAGAAAGTTTGCATGCAAATATGTTTATATCAACTGCAGAAGAAATCTTCACCGAGTGTTTAGTTTCGGTTTGACTTAAACGCTGACTGAACAGAAGACTAATGAACTCTAGTAACCTCTGCAAAGCCATCTGCCTCCCACAATGAGCCACGCAGGTACACGCAACCACCAGCTGTTTCAAAGTGTGGTGGCAAAAACTTTATTATAAAACGTACTGGAAAGTTAAGACTTTTTCAAGGTTTAACTGTTAGAAACTTTTTTTTTTTGGTTGTGCAATAGACGTGGAAGAACGTTTTGCTTTAACTTTGCTTGTAGGGAAACACTCAGGCTGATGTTTTGTTAGATTTTTTTACGTGGAACAGTGAACGCATCTTAGCTCCTCTGCGCGTCGGTTCTATTCCCAGCCCTTATTTACCAAAATATTCACAGTAACGAGACGCGCTTTAAGTTTAAAAGAAATCTACAGATTAAAGTTTTGCAGGACACCTTTGTATTGTCACGATCGTGACATTTCTTTTTAAAAAATTTTAAACGCAATCACCTTAACAAAACGTGACGTGTACCCCCATTACAGCGTACCTTATTCAGGCAGTCTTCACCGTTCGCCTTCGCGTCAACTTCTACTTCCATCACCACCGAATCCGGACGAGTAACGTGGCAGAGCATTTTCAGTCTTCAGTAAATCTTTGGTGTGCCACTCTAAAAAAAAACAATAAAACAAGGCTCGATCCTTCCAGACAACCGCCTACATCAGACCTTCCTCACTTTCCAAGTCCTTCTACTCTGTGACAATTCCGTAGCCACCAGCTGTAAGCTATATCAATGAAACCCCATGCACAGCACCGCCTACTTCCTTTTGTCTAATCATAGCTATCGTTTCATAAACACGGAAATACTTAAACCAATCAGAAGTCGTGTTGCATCTCAGCGCTGTTCTGGCGAGCGCTCACCCCCTCGTGCCTTGTAGTGTGAGGAGCTCGCTGCGCCATCGTCTGGCTAGCTTAGCCTGTTGCTGCAACTCAAAGTCCCCCTTCAACTCACCTGCCACGAATGATTTCCACGTTCCAGCGGTCCGTGGGGTGAGTTTAATGGCGTCTGTACCCTTTTCCATCCCCCGTCCTCGGTTTGAATGAATAATATATGTGAATTCAGCCTAAGATAGCACCGATAACGGGAATACTTTTCCCTTTTACTGACGTGCATCTGCTGTCTTTTTCATTTTTCATGGTATTCATTTCCAACTCAACTGAAGCCTTTTTCTCATACTTCTCCTCCTCATATAACCTTTTAGACGAACTTATTGCTTATTTATCATGAATATAACTTGTAACCAACAAATTTCCAAGATGAAAATCACGTTGAAGTAGTTGTTTGGCAGTTTTCGAGACATATTTGTGGATCCCCTAACCTCCTCTGTGTTGTTGGGTTGGTTGACCTTTATTCTGAAATATTCAGCAGCCAAGTGTTAGATTGTGTTCAGAAAACGACACAAAACTTCATCCACTTGTTAAGCATCTGTCAGAGAATGTTTTATAGTTGGGATGGTGTATCTCTCCGTTTCTGCGGTTTAATTAACCTCTTGAGTTCAATGTGTGGGAGTGAAATTTGAGTTATGTGGATGTCGCTGTGTAAATTTAGCAATGTAGAAATTGCTCAAAAAATATCTTATTAAAAAGTCAAAGTTGTCAAATGTACCATACATGCACGACACAGATGAAATCGCAATCCTCTCAGATCGACGATCAACAGACAGAACAACATAGGCAATACTGTGTTGATCATTCCTATCCCCATGATTCAGATGTTACCGCAATGTGATGCATTGTTCTGTGGGCCATACCCTAATGTTCCAAAAATCTGCATTGAAATATGGTCTTGATTTTGGTAATATAATGCTGCTAACATAGAGAGAGAAAAGAAAAAAAAACTTCCCCAGGAGAATATTTGAAACTACAAGTTACAGCATTTTACATCCAAAGTGTATGATGTAACTGTCCAGGAGGGTATCCTCACATCTGCTGCTGATTTGATATCACTGAAGAAACTTGCTCTTATCTGGATGACACACGCCCCCCTAGACGAGTGTCCCTTTGCCCTGTAGTGATGCAACACCTGAGCAATGAGTGACAAGTGCAACATGCGATCTGAGCTCTTCTCATAGCCATAAATGGAAAAGTGGGGGAGACCTGACGTCTGCTGTCGACGAGGGGCCAGAGGTTCCGATTAGACACAGGAGACAGATTCATGCAGTCACACATTCACGCTCTACACTGTCAGGCGTATCCTCCAACACATTCACATTCGATGTGCTGTACAGCACAGTTTGAGCAATGATTTGAGTTTCGAAAAAAAGATTTTGCCTTACAGTTATGTTGATAAAAACGTGATAAACAGTCGCCAGAATTAATACTCCTTTTGCACATCTAGATCTTTTCTGGGGGTAGGGCATCCTTGGTACCATCTGTGTTCTCGCTCCCAACATAGACTGTTTTGCAGACTCCTGCTTCATGGCTAGGTATGACATCATGCAATTTGACATCACTTTCCTTTAAGGCAAGCCACTGCTCACCCCACTGGAGCCTGAACACAGCCATGCGGAGGTTTATATATATATATATATGTGTGTGTGTGTTTGTGGTTGTGTGTCTGTGTGGGCACATGACATTACAGCGTCATCACTGCCCATCTCATAACCAAAGCAGTGCCTCTTGAAGCAGAGATTATGTCAGAAAGTGCCAGAGCTCTTGTGGCTGCTGCTGTTGTTGTTGTTGTTGCTTTGATTGCGATGCTGGAATAATTTCATTTTCGCGCTCATTAGCTAAAGGAAGAGGAAGCGCAGTGGAGCCAGGAGATTGGTTCACAGCAGGGATTTGTTTGCCTAGGTATGAGGAAAGGCCAGAGGGCAAGCAGCTCCTCTGAGTCTGAAGACAAGGAACGGCCACCGTTGGAGGATTTCAATGATCTGCCTTCACAATGTGGATCCTCATCAGGTCAAGATTCGTCATCCGATTCTGATGTGGAGGCAGAATGTGCCATGAAGAGGAGCCAGAGATTCACCAGCTCTTTTAAATTTGGAGACAGCCATCAGCCACATTCAGCAAATTACAACAGGGTACAAATATCACCGAAGAACTCGAACATAGTCAAAACTGCAGAGGTGGCAGAAGCGGAATCGACTGGCGAATGTGTACAGCCTGAGAAACGGGACAATGTTTGCGAAACAAATAAACTTCCAAGGTCAGCCTTATTGAGACCGCAGGAATTATGGCTGGCAGTAACCAGATGTGTCTCCCTCCGCTGGCCTCCTTGCATGAGCAAACAAAGCAAAACAAAACTAGCCTACCAAGTGGAACTTGACCAATCGGTGGATACACTGTCATCCATCAGCTCTGAATCAACCAATGACAGCTCGACGATAACGAGTGCTTCGGAAGACAGAGATACGACGCTGATGAAAAATGAAGATGTGGAACGCAAGAACAGGGGGGTTAAAAGTTACGCACTTCCTCGACGCGGGATTTCTCGTTCCTCTCCAAGTTTACCAAGACCAAGACAAGCTACAAATTTTGTGTTGGCTTCGATGATATTGGAGAAAGAAATGTTCTTGAGGATTGAGCTGGTGGAGTTGGGCAATATTAGTGAAGATATACACTACCGGGCAGAATGGAAGCTGTCAGAGAAAACTAAGGAACTAGCAGAGGGAGTGTGGTTCTCTCGAAGCCAAAAATTGATGGATTGACACAAGTGGGAGGTTTGGTTGCCTCTAATTGGGTAGTTTTTAAAACAATATTAAATTGTCATTTCAGTCATCAGTACTGGTTATTACTGTCGTCCTATAATAGTTTTTGGGACATCTGATCAGATGTGCTTTTCAGTAAATAATTAGTAATGTTGGTTTTGCATGATGGTGGTTTTTAATAGCTGTGTGCTGGTACAGACTGAGCTGATACAAATGCAGCGACCGCAGCTAACTAATTAAAAAGGCTATTTTCAGAAATGCTGCACAGTCTGAGTCGATGTTTGTTTTTCCGCCTCCCCGAGTATCTTTGAGAACATTTTATACTTGGATGGTTTCATGCATGGAAGGTGGAGAGCTAATAGAATTTTCCATGGGTTTTTTTTTTCTTCTAATAAATGCCTACTTTGTGCCATGTTTCATAAAAAGAATATATACTATAATAAATGTATTGAATATAATGAGGGTCATCCTCAAGACTGAGGTTGTGATCGAAATCCCGTCATTGATTAGGGTGTTTCAGAGTAAAGAAATGCTTTCTATTCATACCAAAGAAATACGGCACAGTTTGCACCCCAATCCCAAATTGTGTCATTTTGTGATTTTTGGGTTATGTGAGTAAGAACATTAAGGGACTTGTTTAAATGTAGTTCATATCAAAATGTCTTTAACATTCTCCCAGCAGATGCTGGGGATAGTGGTTATGGTTTAATCAAAAACTTCAATACAGCATTATAAAATACACAAAGTGCTCAAATTCTGCACAGCTACAAGGTACCTTTTATATGACATAATATGCAACATGATAAACTTCTGCATAATATGAGTTTATATGGCAAGTGCTATTATTGTAAAACAGGAGCATCCCTCGAGGCTTGTGTAGCTGAAGCCTCTTTACTGAATACTTGTTCAGACTCAAGTTATTTACAGGTAAGTATACCTGAAGTTATTCAGTTGCAAACTGTAAAGCAACATGGCCTTCATTTTCTTTAAGTATGGATTTCAGTAGTCATATGGTTGCACTTTCGCCCTTATTCATCTCCTTATGGTTTGTCTGTAATGTACTCATCTCCCTTTGTGTTTCTATACACGTAGTCATAGCTGGCAGTGAATCATGCAAATGATATCGTTTAACAGAATGCATGCCACCGATTGTTCAATCACAGGAACCGCTTTCGATTGTGACTGATTATAGGAGCTGCACAACAATGGAACATATTTGCATTAAGGAGCTGGTGTAGGATGTAGTGAAAGATTGACTACCAGCATCTGTTCCATCTGGAAAGTGTCATGGAAAAAGGAAAGGTGAGAATGAAGGATAGGATGATGGAGTTTTTAAAACAAAGGCCTTTTAGGGTAGCAAAAGGTTTTTAAACATGATTGCTGAGCGTCATAAATGTCTAATTTAAGACGGGTGCTAACGACCAATCTTGAACACCATCAACGCGGATGTGTGTATTGTCTCACACATATTCTGATGACTTATGATTTTCTCTTATCTAGCGCTGGCCGTGCGGCAGAAGCATTACTGTCATCTTATACTTTTTATCTGTGGATGATGAAAAACAGAATGAAAAGGTGCTTGAAGAAAGTGATGGGTGCATATGTGAAAAGGAAGGGGGGGGGTGAATAGTTTTCTCTGTTCTGATTGGGAAGTTTCATCCCTAAGGCCACAGAACTGGCAACCCATTATTACTAATGACTGCCTCATTAGGCAAATGATACATGTGCCACAAATGAAGCCTTATAAGGATTAATGATAGCTCAATTCATATTGGAAACAATAAAATTAAATACTGGATGTATAATTATATCTGAACCTTCAGTGTTCAAAAAGAAAATGTCTCTACATGACTAATAAGTGACCTCGACTTTAACATTTATACAACGGTGTGCCATTCACGTCTTTGATATATGTAGAAATTTAAACAAAGAAATATAAATGTATTCCTTTTTTTGCTATCATGTCATCTTTGCCTATAATAACCTGTGGACTGAAGTTCTTATGTAAAGGATGTGCTATTTATATTTATATCCGTGTGCCTGGAGATCAGCTGAGCTGGGCTCAGCTGATGTCTAATTAGCTTTACAGCCACTAGTTAGCATTAGTAAATACTGTAATGTAGATTCTCAATCTGCCATAATTTTTTATGTTGTTGTTTCTTCCATTGTTTGATGTATGCATACAAAAACAAGGTTGGAGTGGAATGATCCTGCGTGACAGTGGACTCTGTGATGTTATCGTTTTTAGAGGAGTTGCCTTATTGGCTATTTTACACAGCGTCTTCTGTGTGATGGCATTTTCAGATTACATTCATGCCCATTTACAAAAGTTTGCGTTTGTAGATTCTTCTCATCTAAACAAATGGCCAATGCTCAATAGTAGGTTGCTGTTTTTTGAGGTAAAATATTTTTGTAAATGGCCCCACAGCGTCGTAGCACAGACGACCCCAGTGACTTCCTTTTCCACAGTTCATCCTCTCAGTCACGTAAATGTGTTTGTCAACTGCTGGAAGGAAGCGTCCCCCAAGGATCGTTACATAACAGGGTGATAGGCAGTAAATCCCAGCAGAGGACACACATTCCATTTGCCAGAGGACAAATGTGACTTAAGCTCTGAGGAGGCCAGTGAGACAGCAGATATTCTATTACATCCATTTTTTATAATGACGGTGCTTGTTTTAGGTCTCTGCTGCAGTGCTAACATTAGGTTCTTGGAATATAAACAATGAATCTTGAAGAGCAAAAAAAAATTAACTGTAATGTAATGTCAGCTGGCTTTGAGCGAGAGACTCTCTGGATGAGACACCAGCTCATTGCAGGGCCACAAGAAAGACAAACAACCATTCGCGTTTATTATGGTGCCACCTGTCGTAGCATGTTTTTGATGATGGGAGGAATCCAGACAACCTGGGCAGCACGTGCAAACTCCACACCAAGGGGAAATGAACATGGAACCTCCACCATGCCTTTGTGTAATATAAAATATTACACAAATATAAAAATATATACACTTTAAAAATGAAAATTTGCATTGCTAATCTTACTATGTATTTTAAGTAAACTTTTACTTTTTTAAAATTTTACCATTACTACATGAAACAAATTACTTGAACTTTCTGTTAAAGGTTGACCTAAATAGGTCATCTAAATTGGCTAAATTGACAGATAGTAGTTGAAGCCCATCTGAGGCCAAGCCAACAACGTTGCAGATGCTTATTTCGACTTTGAATTTGTACGACGTCTCAGGGCCATTCTGAAGGGGTCTTCATCCACCGTTTTGACTTTTCACCTGGCCTGAATTTGGCCAGTCCTCAGTGTTTTCAGGTAAGATGGAACGTTTTGTGTTGTGAAATTAGCTTAGATGACATAGCCAATTTAATGTGTTAAATCGTCTACTGCACGTTATATAATTTTGAATATTTAAAGTATCCTGAAGTTTTCAGGTTTAGCTGGAGAATAATTTGACTGTTGTGGATTCTTGGCCATCCCTTGTCAGTTTGAACCCTTAACTCTTTTTCCCAAAAAATATCATCTGGGAGGATCAATTATTCTGGCATGGTTGCAGTAGTGTGGTAATATTGTGACTTTGGTGACAGTTTCTTAAACATAACTGAATCGGCTCTGTTTTTTTGGAATTTACTAATTGTTGTGTTTTAATGTTATGCAGGTTTTGTTTTTTTTTACTCAAATGCTACCTCACTCCCCTCATTCAGCTACAACACTCCACTCTCACTCCATTGTTAGATAAAAAACTCACTGATTAGTTTGAAAAATTAATTTCTAAATGTTAGTGGAGGTTAATTTGCAACTCTTTGATATATGATTGTCTTGCAGAATATGATAATGTACAGAACATTAGCTTAATGTTTAGCACTAAAATACAACTTGCTCATTGATGCAGGGCAGTGATGATTCAAATGTAATGGAAATGGTTAATGACATACAAATAATTGATTTTGCTTTGGCTAACATTGTTTAAGTGTGTTTTGTATCCAGCACTTCCAGTATTTCCAGATATATGAGGGATTAATCATTGGTTGACAGTCTTCTGAAAAGCAGCCCCACACAATCAGTGGTTTTTAGAGTATTTTGACAGATCTTTCAAGACCAACAGAATATTGTTATTTGACTATAAACACCGAAACTACTAAAACAGAGAGTAGACACCTTTCTTTCATTCTTTTTACATTTTTTCATTCATTATTTATGGGCCTGGTTTCACTACAAACATTGTTTTTTGACCAAACACTGAGAAAACAATCTTTTTGTGCAAAGTTCTGTCTTGTTTTGCTTCCGTGACGCCTCAGACACATCAACAGTGGTTTCTTCCTATGAAACAACAGGGAGAAACGACTTTTGGTAAAATAATTTATGAATGTAAAACTATGGTATAAAAACTTTTTTTTTTCTTTTCACTGTTGCTGCAATAGCAATTCTGGTGCAACAGCTCCTGTGGTTCATAAGTTGCAGGGAAGGGGATCTTATTCGAACCTCCATCCGTTCATCTTCTCCATCATTTTTGTCATCTTTTCTCATGATCGTGATGCTCTTTCTCCCCCAATTACCACAACACATTCTCTGTAAAAATTTGAGCTGCCTGAATTTGTCCAACTCCCAACGTTTTTTCATTATCTGTCTCATCTCTTTCTGTGTTCTTCACATATAATATTTGCTGACATCTCATCCAAAGTAGGATTTAATCAGGAAAAGTTTTTAATTTCAGTCAGGCGATGGTACTCTTCTTCCAAATTACAAATATCTTCTCCCATTTGAGTGTTATAAGCGGGACAAAGCATGCATATGTGTGTCGGGTTCAGGTGAAATCTTGCTGAAACAGAATACCGGTTGGGTCACTGAAGTCCAGAGAGGAAGATGAACACTTGACTCCAGATGATGGATTGGGGCTGGGAGTTCATGTGTGTTTTCCTTGTGGTGTGTGTCTGGAGTATACGAAAAAAGTGTGATGGATTATTCTAGCAGAGTATTTTTGATGACGGCAAAGATTAGTCAGCTTTGGACATACACACACACACACACACACGTACACACACCAGCAGGCTTTGCAGATGGCTTAAAGTACTCTGCTGACATCACCGACTGTTTGGAATTCTTAAGTGAGTGTGTCCTTGTGGTTTTGTAGTTTGCATGCTGACTCTTCAGAGTGTGTGTTTGCACACGGTCGCACCCATGTGCATGGACTAGCAAAGCGGCTTCACGTTTCAGCAGAGGACGGGTTCACGGTGTGATAGATTACTATCCTGAGACTCCTGTGTATTCCCACACCTTGTCTCATACACATGCTCCTGTGATGATATGCCAATCGTATAGACGCACAAAGTAATTTCTTGCAGGGAGGAAGATTATCATTTGATGGATTAGCAATTCCTAACTGCAGCCTCCATCCGAATTTAAAAGTCAGAGACTGTTTTATCTGGTGATGGTGCCTCAAAGACATACAGGACATCACTACTGAGAAGGTTGAGGAGTTCCTGTCTCTCATCCTTTATCACAGAATCCAAGAGACTTCAAGGAACTAGATGTGCTGTATAGTAGAAAGGGATTTTTCTGTGACCTTTCATCTTAACTCGACGTTACTTGTAGCCAAATTGAATATTTTTGCTTTGAGTATGGAGTAGTGTTGCATCCATATGAAACAAAAATGTACTGTCAAACTTTTGCAGTGTTTTGCATCCTTGATGCATTTATGCCCTCCTTTAGTGGTTTTTAGTGCTTGTGTCGCAGTAAATCAATACAGTAAAGATAAAGATAAACCTTTTACACTGACTCTATAATAGTTTTTAGACAAACAAATCCATATAGAAAAAGGTTTAGAGTTTTATAGTAGTTAAAAATCTTTTCATATTTCTCATATTTTCTCATTTCTACATTTGGTCAGATTTTTCACCAGTTGATGATAATGGCAGTTGCAACAGGCTGTAATAGAACTTGTTATCTTGCTGTTCTGGTTTGTCTTTCTCTGTGATGCCTGGCGACTTGTCCAGGGTGAACCCCTAACAATGTAAATTGAACAATAAAAAAATCCATTTAACCCAACCTTCAGAGCCCGCTTGTTTCACTTCAAGATCGTATTCCCCAAATAAAACACTGAGCTGTAATACTTCCTGTATTTAGTTTCATGTTCTGACATTAATTGTGATCAATGACACAAATTGTTGTTGTTGCCAGAAACGTGTCATTTTTGAAGATAAACAATATGTGCATTTTATAAAAATGAAGTTCTACAGTTCAGTTCTGCCTGGAAGTCTTTGAAGAAGGCAGCGTTTGGTGTCAGGAAGTCTTGGATGTCAGGAAGAGTTTTGTGTCAATTAAATATTATAAACTTCTGCGATTCACCGGCAATGGATCCGGGGCGTCCCCTGCCTCTTGCCTGTAGTCAGCTTGGATGGGCTCAAGCGTAACGTGTGACCTGCAAAGCGAATAAGTGGTTGAAGATGAGACGATAATGATCATCTCATCTTCAAGAAGATGGAGTTCTACGGTCATGAGCTCTGCTAAGGTTATATTTTCACCCTTACTCTTCAGATAGAAGGTTGGTTGTTTTTGTAGCAGAAATATTTTATGGGCAAGGATGAGGAAAGAACGTCTAGAACTTTGGTATGGGTTGACATAGTGGACAAATACTTTTGTTTCCTTAGTCTTGTGCTGCCTTGGCAGAGAGCTGTACTCTGCTGATGATTGGATAGACTTTTTTGTAAAGGTCCTTTCAAGATATGGACTTCCTAACCCATTTAACATGTTGAAACATATTTAACCTGAGGCAATTTGCTCACATTCAACTGGCATAAAGGCGTGCTGTCTGTACACATCTGCACAAAATGTTTTTCCAGTATCTGGGGCATCTGTGTCCTTCGACACAAATGTCCTAGCCTCAAAGAGTTGCAGCTCCCTTTTAAACAAAACAGAATAAGGGTTTGGTTATTTGCCTTTATGGGGTTGCAAGAGTTCTAGTTTGCAATTGGCATATGACAGTCTAGTAGTAAATCGGGTATGTGGAAGAGAATTGCAATAGTTCATGGTTTATTTTACCCAGCATGCCTTTTTGTTTGCCTCTTTGTGTCTCAATGGCTTCTGAGATCAGCCAAGTTTCCTAAAAATATGTTCTCATCTGCACAAATATGCTCATTTTATTTGCGTCAGTGAACATGGTATTCATGTGTTGTTATTGTGTTGTTAATCTGTACATGCGGTATCTATTGCTTCGTCTGTCCACTCCTGGAAGAGGGGTCCCTCCTCTGCAGTCTTCCTGAGGTTTCTCTCATCCATTTTTTCCCCTGTTAAAAGGGTTTTTGGGGGGAGTTGTTCCTTATCCGATGCGAGGGTCGCACTGCTTGCAGTGCACAAAGGTCAGAGGGATATCGTCCATGTGCAGATTGTAAAGCCCTTTGAGACATTGTGAATCTGGGCTATATAAGAATAAATAAACTTGAAACTTGAAACTTGATGTGTGTTGCAACCACTGCCCTAAGAGACATTCTGGCATCCTAGCTGAACATTTAACCAAACGCAAATACAGCATAGTAATATGCTGTATTTGTTGTATTTAATTTACTGATCAAGTTGTATTTAATTTACACGTCATGTAATGATGATCTGGTTAAAACACTCAAAAATCTTGATTTTTTTTTTCCTCTGATGACCTAGCACTTGAGGAGAAGTCGTTACTGTGACACAGAGAGGGGGTGGGTTTTATTTTTAGGCAGAGCTGCGCTAATGGCTTGTCTTTGTCATTAGAACAACAGGGATGAAATGATGGGGAAGGACTGGACTGATGAATCATGTAGATGTCCTCAAGTGAAGAGAGGAAAAATTACCAGATGGGGCAAAATAGCCCGTCAGAAGTCATTTGTCTCATTTCAGACTGATGGGGAACACAGTGGCTCTGAGAAGATTGGATAGCGCTAGTTGGGAAGGTATATCCTGCTCATTATCTAAACAAGGCTGTTTTCATGATGGCGCCACCTAAAGGACAGAGCTCAGCTTTGATGATGTGATTTTTCAAATTTCCCTAGTTCTGTTAGAGCACGCTCAGAATGAAAACTTCATTCAGAGCATGTCAATTATTTCCTGATAGCCTGATAGCCTCTACATTTGCAGATGACATAGATGGAAAAAAACAACTTCACATCAGGATGGAGACAATAACAAGAAAGAGGACGACGATGTGTTTGTACAAGTAGATAGTCTTGTTTGAATCTTACTAGCATAACGTTAGCTTCTTTTGTGCACTGTTGATGACACGAGTGGACTTGAACCCCTTTAGGGTTCCTACTATGCAGTAGAAAAGTAAATATTTCCATTGCAGAACCCTTCAGCTTGTCCATTATCAGCCTCTAGTCTCCATTACTCCGTGATGGCGGCCACCTCTTCAGGCTACATTAGCTACATTAACACTGACCTTTACGCCTCAGCTCCAGCCATCCTGTTTCCATGACCCATTTCATGTTTCTTTTCAATAATATTGTTTGCAATTTCCTAATTTCAACCATTTTTCTCACTCCTGTGTGTAGTAAATAGTGTTAACAATGACATGAATGTTACAGCTGTTCTTTGTACATCTTGATGATTGTAAATATTAAGATCAATGCAGATGCTGTTTTTTCTTTTTAAATTGTGGTTTCTGCAATCATTTGCACACTTCTTTTGAATGTCTCTTTGTCTGGATTAATGTAGCAGGGTGATGTGTTCTGACTCACAATGAAAATGCTGATTCTCACTTAAATTGTCAATGTGGCAGAAAGGTCAAGTTGCAGGATTATCAGTTTCTAAAACTCTTTCCCTCATCAGTTTAGTTTGAAGTTAAAAATATTGTGTGTAAATATCGTTATGAAGATTAAAACATACCCCCATAGATCCTATTTCATAGTTTAACAGACAACTTTAAAACATGCAAAAAAAAATAAAAAAGGAAGACATGCTTCAGAATATGTCTGTGACAGCGTTCATGAAACTTACAAGTAAGTAAAATCTCCATTAGATAGCTGGGTGGCTTTATCTCTAAACGCAACCATGGTCCAGGCCTGAAGGCTCTGGAAAAAATCACTGCTGTGTGTGTGTGTGTGTGTGTGTGTGTGTGTGTGTGTGTGTGTGTCAGTCTTTGTCAGAAGTTTTTCTTCCCATCTCTGAAGCGCTCTTCCTGTCTGCCTCTCTCTTCCTTCAATCAAACAAATCTTATTCCTTGTTAATTGCTTCTTTACCCTGCAGAGCTGTCGTGTCTCAGGCAGGCTGTTTCAGTTTTATTATCTGATCTCCTCTGTGCAGCATCTCTTCCGATCCACCAGCGCTTATCCTGGTGTGTATTTATTGTTTTCTACTTTTATTTAAACAGGTAATCTCGCGAAGAGAACTGATAATGTGCTTTTCACATTAGCAATGTCGAATCTAAAAATGCTGGTTTATATTTTGTTTGGGACTTTGGGATGAAATCTTCCAAGTTTGAGATTTGTTTTTTAACAAAAGACACAAAAGGGAGAGTCTCAGAAATTATATTTAGATGCAAATTCGGTTATGTAACAGTTATGGTGTTGCATAAAGGCCACGTTTAGTTAACCTGAGTAGATAGAGAGGCTCAGTCAGTGTCTTATGTAACACAATCAGCAGACATCTATCTTGTGGTGATATTTGCAAATGCACAATTTTTATGCATAGATCTAATTTTGTCATTTTTGCTGGCATACAAAAGGACGTTTTAATCCAACAATAGCTGTATTTTCTGGATGATCTGCTGCCACTATTGAAACAAATACGGTGGTTTAAAAATCCAATAATGGAATTTCTTTGTATGAAAAGGTTGAAGGATCCAGAAACGTTTGATTTTCACATCCACGCTCTGTTGTTTCCGAGTGTCAGCAGGTATAGCCCAGTGTTGGGCCTCAGGACTCTGTCATGTCACATTAGTTGATATCAGCATTAACTGTGAGACCTTGCACTCATGGCTCCACCCCAAGCCCAATGATCGCTTTATGTTCCAGGCAAAAGGATCGGTCGACGTTCGCACATCTGCACAGGGAGTGCTTTGACATTGGGTAGGAAGAAGCAAAGACTCATGGGGAAAATCTATGATATGAACCTCTGGCCCGCAGCCAAACAAGACATCACTGTCAAATCGCACCCATTTCATCCAGCTCCTCTCTTTTCACATGCCTTAAGTACTGCTCAGATCAGCCGTCAGCCCCTATGCTTTGTTGTCCTTGTAGATCTGCAGAATCAATTTCGGGTAAGTGTTCTCTAACACTGGCTGATGGGTGTGGAAAAGGTGAGGCTAGTAGCGTTCAAGGCTGACATGAGATGTCCAGATACACTTTAAAGCTTATTCAGTGTTTTCTACATCACCTTGACTCAAGATGAGGAGAGATGAAGAAATATTTATGACTGGATGAGCATCAGGGAGGTGAGGAGCGGAAGCTTGGCCTCCAAATTCTTTTTAAATCGATGACACACACCTGCAATTAACATTTTTAACCAGGAAACTGGCTGATTCTTTCTGCCGTAAATGTGCTTTCAGTAATATTTTTCTTTGTACTTAACTTGTAAGACTGAACAGTATTATTTTTTTTATTGTGAGGTTAGGAACAAACAGTTTTAATTCATGTTTAATATCTGAACTGTATACAAATATTCCTTAAATGTGACCTGGTATCCATATCGGATGATTTATTACAGAGGCGGAATATTTTGGCAGATCATGCATGTGAAGTGAATTAATAATTCCAGATAAGAGAACGGATTCGCCATTTAAACAACATCTATCGACTCCAACGCGAGTGCGTGTGTATTCTATATCTGGCACACGTGCATAATGTCACGCGTTTGGATGGGAGGGCCTATCTGGTATCACTTTGGCTCAACCGTTGTTTGGCACGTCTCCTGGAGGCTCCAACAGCTGCCAACGCCGATGCCCACAGGAGTGAACCGAATGCAATATGGACTGCAAACAAAGCTTCAGGCCACATATCAATCTTTTCACACTGTGTTCAAGTCCCCAATCGCAGCTCCCCTATGGAAGACTATTGTTTGGCACATCACAGCTACAAATTGCCGGTGAAAGGCGATGCTAATGCACTGGGAAATAAGGAATAAAGAAAATGACGTGCAATGCATCAGATGCGGAATGCTTCTGACAGCTGAATCATGGAATATTTAGACTGCAGTGACTCACAGGAGCAATGAACTAATGGCCTGTGTTCATTTCCTTCTTCCTTTCTACTGTTTATGTAACTGCAGTTTCTTCTATCTTTCTACTGAAATATTCGGGTGTGACAAGCACTGAGAGGATTAATTTTAAGTTTCACCACATTCTGTACCAACCAAGAGCTCCAGGGAAAGGATCTTCTCCTTCCCTGAATGCGTCAGATGCAAAATCCAGGAAACTTCGTGATCCATCCACCATATCGGTGTAGAACGGCCACTTTTTATCCTCGCCAAACATTCATGTCAGCCTTTTTGAAAAATCAAATTGTCAGACTGATCTGAACTTGTTTTAATGTATGCATGTGATGCAGAAACCACAAAGAATAGAAGTAAAGCAGCTGCATTTTTTTGACATGCATACCACGCATTTTCATTTACGTTGTGGCCGCAGCGGTAATTTCTTTTTCTGCTTGTTATGATTAATATTTCAACCTGAAACAATTTTATTAATGCGTTACGTTAACAAGCAACACTTCAGGCTCTATCGCGTTTTACACATCTTTCTTCTGACAGCTGAGCAAAGGCAGCAGATCAGATGCTACCATCGTCAAACGGATCTAGAATGAGAAATGAAAGCATTTTGCTCCTGTCATCCACGTGTTTTTTCTTACAACCACTTAAAGCCGGGTGTACAGGCAGCTGTCATCAGCGCCAGGCCTCTTCACTTGCATCCTTGTTATAACAATGGGAAAGTTTTCTATTCAAAATGTGAGTAATTGCAGCTGAATGGGTAAACCTGGCCTAGATTCCCCCGCAAGAAGCATTAAACATAAGTGCTTTCCGACAGATATGGAGTAAGCTTCGCTTTGGATCAGAGTTCAGTGAGTCGGGAGGATATTTCTGGGTCAGTGAAACAGACGTGTCCTGGTATACAACCCAGCTGCACCAGAGGTTTCACCTCCTTCCTCCAAGATGAAGAGCGTGTAATGCTTTATTAAGGAGTGGTATCCAGAGAAGTCTTAACAGTGTTGCATGTTTTGTGTCTTATTTATGACTAACATGCCAGTGGTTAAATTTGCAATTCTATAAATGAGGAATTCAGAATAAGCTATTTTTAGCTGGAGTGAAACGGAGGAAGTGATTTTCTGTTGTCAAAACCAGCATCAGTTGATTTCATACACAAGTTTGGAATCGCTTCCACAAAAAGCTTTCATTTCTTTTTTCTTCTGTTGTAGAAAAAGTCATATTTACAGTCATTTGTACACAGTCTTTGCAAAACAGTAAAGCAGTTAACAGAAAACAGCCTCCTGGTCAGCGGTTTAACCACAAGGGCAACAGGAAGAGACAAGGAAACCTTCAACAACACAAGTCTTCAATTTTAGGAATAAAATTACAAATAGTAAAGGAGATGGTTTAGTTAAACCATAATTTATCCAGAAAGAATAACTGTTCTGAATTAGTTTCCACTACTTTTGAGGCAGACAGAAAAGAGGAAGCATCAATGTGGTTGTGGA
The DNA here is from genome assembly GCF_040054535.1 of Antennarius striatus. Taxonomy (NCBI): domain Eukaryota; kingdom Metazoa; phylum Chordata; class Actinopteri; order Lophiiformes; family Antennariidae; genus Antennarius; species Antennarius striatus. Next base: position 3,854,981 of record NC_090789.1, on the reverse strand, counting down.
ACAGATTTAACTGAGCTCTACTGCCCTCATCAGGGAGTCTGGTAGACCTGATACTCTTATTTTAGCAAACCAGATTAATAGTATTAAAACTATTTTTTTAAATTTTGATTTTCGAGCATGATCGACAGCTGAACTGCTCTATGAAATCCTTACTCAAGGTAACAACATGGCTGAATATGTCTTCTGCTACTCCTAAATCACGTTGATGAAAATCGTATATCCTTTGTTTTATTTGTACATTTGGATTCCACCTTAAAAAAAACATCCAAACACATTTTTAATTTGTGTTTTAGCATCTCGGCATCTACAAGCATACACAACATTTGTAAGACGAGATTTTTTTTCATTCAAGACAGGACAAACCCCCAGGCACAGCAATTTGTTGAGAACATGAATTTTCATGTCTGTAGCCTCATTGAACCAATTCCTACTTCAATGTTAGACCACTAGATGGCGACAGCTATCCGTGTAAATCAAACAAAATTACAATTTCTTTTTTTGTTCAAACCCAGTTGAACTTTTGCATTATAGTCATAACGGTGGTGCTCTGGACCAAAATTTCAAGTACTGCACATTTTTTTTCTTTGGTCCCAGATCAAGCGTGATCTCTCTCTTTTTTGCTTAGTCACATTTACTCGTGCTCTCTTCTGCAGTCTGCTGAATAACATGTTCTCATGCAGACGTGTGTGCAAAGAAAAGACTTGGACAAAGTCTCTTAATCTCACTGCAGCTTTGAATGCTGACTGAGCCCAGCTTTATACAGCTGCTCTGCACACAGCCTGGAGGAATGATAATGGAAAGAGCTGCCTCAAATATATCCTCATGGGATAGAGTAGGAATTTCTGCTTTCAAGACGGATCTTCAAATCGCTGAATCTTTTTCAGTGTAGACAATTTTCATTGTTCTTCTGTTAGGAATTTTTTTAGGTACTTATTACATAAACTAATAAATCATGATTTGGAAGAAAATTTTTCATTTTACGAACCACTTCTTCCACAATCACGGGTCAGAGGGGTTTCTGGAGCTTATCCCAGTGGACTTATTTATAATAATTTAACTCCAACATGGTAAAATAATTTAGAGGCCACGAAGTCCGTCTTTATGAAATCCTCTTTTTGACTAAACTGATGGATATTTTCTGGGTGGCACTGCTGCATTTTAAGAACCCAACTATGCATTTACTTCATTTTATATACTTTAATACACTGATTTTAAATACTTGGTACCAATCAGAGCAATAGAAACCTCGACTTGTCTTTCATTTATGGAGTAATGTGTTTTTCATACACTAGATGGCGTCATTGTAAAGGCTGCTGGATTTTCAAGTGCCTTTATGCTGATTCACCAAATTATGAATGTTTAACCCATTAAACTTAGATTTTTTAAAATGCGTGACATACATGAAAATATTCCCAAACCAAGTGTTTTTGATTGATTTGTTATTGCTACGATTGCTATTGATATTTTTGCAACTGAGCATTTATCATTATAGGTTGAAACAAACACATAATAAGTGGTGAGCAATGAACAATCCTTTGAAAATATATAGCTGTCATGCAACTGTGTTTGATACAAACACCATGCATTACTAATAGTAATCCAGTGCTATCATCTGCCCGTTGAGAGACTATTCCATTCCAGATATGCTCCCACAGACTCTGTCCTCTGTCGGCTGTATTTAGATATTCCAGAGCCTGATAAGAAAACCAAAATGCATCAGTCACATTGATTAATTGCCATCTGCGCAGGTTGACAGCAGCGATGAAAGTAATGTCGAGTCACACATGTTAAGCTGCTGTGCAAGTCAATAACAAAGATGCTTAAAGGAGGAGAAAGCCTCCAATAGAAGGATGGCCCCAATGTCAGCTGGAATAGATTCCAAATCCATTCATCAACTAGTACTGCCTAAAATATGGTGTGAAACGATGGACCCCGCTGGTGAAAGAAATGAGAACTACATCTAGACTGTCGCTTCAAATCTTAAAAGGTGTTTGATGAAGAATTTAATGGTAGCTTGATCCTTTAAAATACTTTTATTTGGGTTTTCATCACCTAACAATCTATTGCTACGCCAGTTTAATAGAAATGCATTTAAGATGTTTAAAGTCCATTGTCAGATGCTTTGGGAAATACTTTTGTTGATTGTAAGCGACACTGATAATCAGGTTTGTTGAGTATGTGAAGTATGATTGCATTGCTTATTTTTGGGGTGTATTCTATCAATGCTCAAAAAAACAATCAAAACCTGCTTTCTTGAACAGATTGTGAAAAACCGTCCCCACTTCCCCACAGCCTAGTGTCTCTTTTTCAATGGAAATGATGAAAGCTGGTGATTAACATGGGAGCCATATTGCATACTTAATGATTCCTGTGTTTGTGTCGTCTCCAGTTGAAGAACAGATGGCCTCATGGGTGGAACGCAGACATGCTCACTGTGCCTGTGACAACTTTTGAAAAGTAAGTGTGTCCGTGAGCCACTTGATGTTTATGCATTTGTGCATATGTGGATGTGTTTTAGCAGAGTGTGTGTTGTACTTCTTTCCTGCAGGCCATTGCTCTAGATAAAAACATGCTCATGGAGTTGCATAAGAATTAGCCAATTCAGTGTTTCTGCATGTTTTGAAGGGTACTTTTTCCATGTCTGCTTTTTCTTATTTTTCATTTCTTATTCTTTTGCCACTTCTACAACACTTCTGTGGAGTTTTGCTTCGAAGAGATGCTTCAAATGCATCAAATACAGGAACGTTGTTTACATATTGGGATGTGGAATCTAATGCGACCTTGTTTCACTGCTAGAAAATGCCGAAAAGTCACAACTTTTGTATCAAAGATGTCAATTCTCGTCACTTCAAGGTTCTTTCTTTGACTTTCCCCTCCTAAAATTACATTTCTTTCTCTTTTCTTATTCATCCTGGCCTTTTCAATCCCAGCAGTCCTTGCCAACCTTCTAAGCTTCTCCCCTGTAAATCCTCCAGTTTGATTGTGTTGGAAATAAGATGTTATGAGACTACAAATCAGCATAAAACTGCTCTTATTTTGTGGGGATGTCAAAGAAAATGTGATCCAACAGGGGAGAAAAAGAAAATAAAGAGACTTGCCTTAGGCGTAGAGTTGCCTGGCAACAACTTCCTACCTTTGTGTGAGTTGGCTTTCAGCAGATTGTGATGAGGACATTGAGAAATGCTGGCAGAGAGGTTGGTTTGCACTCGCTGGTGAAAGGAAGAAGACCAAAGTATGAGTGGAAATGTGAGTGATGGAGAAGAATTTAACATACAGAACAATAGAGTTAGTGTCTACATATTTTTTATCAGTTATTTTTTAAAATTTGACATCATTTTAATATTTTTAAAGTTTCGCAGATGGATTTAACTTCCATTACTGGATAGTACACTTGAATTTATTGCGTGTCTTATTGATGCCATCCTCCCCATGGTCAACTCCCGCCAGGGCTGAAGGTCAAACAGGCTGAAGGAAGCTTAAACGTGCCTCGACCTCAATTTTAACATCCAAAGAAGATTGGATTGGATAATAAAAGACTTAATAGTTTCTACTAACCGATCAGTTACAGCCCCGACAGACATCTTCACAAATGCAACACTCGTGCAATTTATCACGTCGATAGCCCTCTTTTAATGGCTGATGGCGCCTCTCAGCAGAGTGAGAGGTTAAGACTGCGCTGGTAGGTTCAGGGTTGGATGTGGCTCTGGTTCTGTTGGGGATGTTGATGCTCATCCAGACTCGCACAAATCCAAGAAGTTGCTTTCTGGTCATAAACTGGCCCGAGGCTTTCAAGCCGCCCCCGCTGATTTACAGCGACCATACATTTAAAGTCAGCCTCTCCGATTGTACCATTAGGCTGATTGTGTTTAGATCATACGTAGATTACAAGTCTGTGCAGCATGATGTAGCTCCGGGTAGGAGAGCACTCATAAATCATTCTAAGGTAAAAATAGTTTCCCAGAGAAAGTAAGGAAAACTTTCCAGATAAGGGTTGTGTTGATTTTTAAGTTTCTGTCTTGGAAGCTTTTTAGTGGGGATAAACTCAGTCAGTGCGCTCAGTCACATCTGTGTTCTATAAAAGTATAAGGATAAAACTCTTTTGATGTGTATGAAGATAAAATGATATGGTCCTACCAACAAATCTTGATGAGGCTACCTTTCAATTTGGCTTTTCTTTAGTCCTTTGCAGCATAAAACAAGTGAATATGGAACCAATGCCATTTTTGATTAGCATAATTTTCTAGCTAGTCATGGATTGATTATTCTGCTGTTGTTGTTTTTTTTTCTATTTGAGGTGTACCCACCCCAGGCAGTCATGTGACATCAACGCCAAAAATGAACGACATCTTTTTGCCCATTTGTTTTGCACCGAGGAGTTGAAAAGTTTACGGCTGGCCCAGAGAATTTGGCGCCTCCTAAAAGATTACATAAATTGACTTTGCAGAATGTCAGTTTCCAAGGCAACCGCATTATTGTCTTTGCTCTCGTTCTCATGTGTCAGTTCTCTCGGCACACTTGGCAGTTTTTGTCAATCGAGGCCTCTGTGTGTTTGCAAGCTTCAGCGATGGTTGGTTAAGTGCCAAATGGAAGCATTTTTAACAAAGGCAGACATGGAACCATGGAAATGTGTTCTCTGTGAAAATGAAAGATCGATACGCAGAAGAGCAGAGAAAACAGGCAAAAACATTCCTGCATTCTGAGGGTATCGGATATTTCTCTCTGTGTGTTTTTCCATTAGACTTATGTTAATACTCCATTGGCAGGAATATTCATAGTCTGTCCTGTAAATGTTAACTGTGAAGTGTTGGAACTTCAAATGCAGCTTAAGCTTAAATCATTGCTTTACTTTTTCTCTGATTAAATGTCATTTAATATTTTTGCACAAATTTTATTTTGAAGGCATTTAAGTGGAAGCCCTCAGCACGAAAACTATAACATTTAAACCAGTATCAATGACTGTCAGGACCATATTTTCCACTAAGCCCCTTGAATGATGATATAAATGATATTCTATTATAATTATGGAGTGGTGCTATGTAGGAACAGGACCTTCGAGATGCTTTGAACGTGGTTGCATCGTGTTTTAATAACCCAAAGAATCACAGTTGTGGTTAATTTTATAGCTCTTTACACAGTTTACTTACATTCTATTCAAGTTTGCTGTGAAGTTCATTTTCTCTGCTCTCCCACTCATTTATTTACACCAACTGTGTCGCCTTGCTGCTTCCATAAAATGCAGCCTCTTTCCATGTTCGGACAAATTTGAAACACGCTAATGTTTGAAGACAGAGAAATTATTTTAATTACTTCTTGTACTTTTTTTAGCAAAGCATCAACCTCTGGGTTCACCTCTGTAAAAAGTCAGATACGACCCAGGATGCCTCTGGGTCGTCGCTCTGACCACTCGGCGATTAAATAATGCAAACGTACTCTCCTGGGAAATTCGATTCTCTCCTTCTAATTTGTCAGGCGCAGCTTTAAAAACATAAGCACATAAGTACGCTTCGCCTCGGCTGCCTGGGCTTCAAATTTATGATTTTATAGATTCCTCTTAGTGATTGTAGTTATTACGGTGAAATATAAGCGCAGTAAATCTCTTGGTGAACCAGGAAAAGGCGCTGTGAGGTTCGATCCCACAGATGATGATTCATACATTTGCCACCCACCTCCTTTGTGGACGATTGTGGCGGTATGTACTCAGACCTGCCCACAGAGACGGACGGGCCTCTGAACTGGTCCAGTGCGTGTCCTCTCTTTGCTTTCTGATTGTTTTAGTCACTTATTGCCAAAGAAAATGGGTTCGCTGTGTGCAAAAAAGTGGAACAAGTGAATTTAGGAACAAATATTGAATGATTTCTTTTTCTTTTTTTTACTTGAACAGGACCCTGGGGCAGACTTTTTAATTGCACACCTGTCTTGTTGGAATTTGGATTAGCATTAAATTAAATTAGGACACCTTTGGGCCTTTTTTTTATTAGTCGTGCACTCCTGAGTGCCCTTTTATTTACTTCCTCTAACCGCAGCTAAACTTATGCTAATATTCTCCATTAATTACATCTAAATTCACTGCAGTCAAATGTTAATTTTTCTTTCTCAGATGCGTAAACCGAGGGCTGTTACTGCATGTTTGATAAAACGTCTTGTACTGCATAACGTGGCGTTCCAGGACTCCGTTCTGATGTCCAGCCAGTGCACTTTTCACCCCTCCTGCAGCCTAGTCTGTGGTTCATTTCTAATCACCCATAGCTAATTATGGAGCTTATGATGCGTCCATTGAGTTCCCTCCAGTGTGTGTATCCACGCGGTGTTTATTGTGGCTGCTGGTGCTCCTATCTTATTTTTCCAGCTTCGGGGTCCCTCAGGCTCTGAGGGCTACAATATGTTGTAATGAAAGCAAGAGCTGCTATCATGTGGGTTTGGTTTGTGTGCTGTGTGGACTTTAGCTCGAGGGTATCGTTTCTCTGTGAACTCACTGCCCTTTTTTTTTTTTTTTAGGAATCTTCAGTCTTATTTTATTTGCTTACAGATACGCACAGTTACTAGAATTTACAACAATCAACACAGGAAATTATTTATTTATAACACAGTAGTTGTAAATGTTTGACATCAGTATGCATGCAGGGATATTCATCCCTATTAGGGCCAGCTCAGAGAAAGAAGTGGTGGTGGGGGGGTTGGTGAAGGACATGTAGGAAGGAGACAGGGCTAGGTGGGAATGTGATGCTACTCACAGCGTCATGCTAATGAGGAGGATTATGTCCCGCCCCCAGGCAGTGGAGGTGGGCTGAGTAGCTGTGGGCACAAGTTTTCACTTTTGACTGGTGTGTGTGTGTGTGTGTGTGTGTGTGTGTGTGTGTGTGTTGCCTTGACATCTTCACTCTGTTCCCTATTTATTAGGTGTTCATGAAGGCAGGCACTGAGTCACAGAAAGAAGCATCCGTGTGTTTTTAAAGGTCAGAGGGGAAAGCACGTTCACGGACTATAGACACACACACACACACACACACACACACACACACACACACACACACACACACACACACACAGTATCAACATCACGTGCCCCTTTATTTCCTCTCCTCCTTATTCAGCCAGCCTTTCTCTCCCCCACCCCTTCTATTCAACCCCTCCTCTCAGGCGTCAGCCAGTGATATGCTCCACTCGTCTTCACCCCCCCCCCCTTTCTCTCTCTCTCTCTCTCCCCCTCCCTCTCTCCACTCTCATCCTCAGCAGTCTGTCCACCGGAGGTAGACGCTGGTGCAGCATCGATCGTTACGCGCACACATGTGCGTTCCGTGGGCGCTGGACTCTTGAATGCTCCACGCTGCGTTCGGGTGCGTGTGTGTGTCCGTGTGTGTGTGTGTGTCCATGTGTGTGTAAGTCGGATCTGCATGACGACGCGCGCACGTGAGCGTTTTGCCCTCTTTTGCATGGAGGAGCGTGTGTGTGGAGCGAGAGACGGCATGAAGGTGTGTGGTGGGCAGGTGTTGATGTGATCGCTGGAGTTTTCCGTGTAGTATTGTTGTGTTGTCTGCCCCCCCACCCCACCCTTCACCCCAACACGTCACTCCCTTTTGGTTGTTCTGTGAGGACACACACCGTCCCACGGGGATGTCCACCTCACCCGCAACAACAGACGGGAGCCAAAGGAACTCTTGTAAGTGACTTTTTTTTCTTGACAGCGATTGTGTGTGTGTGTGTGTGTGTGTGTGTGTTTGTGTGTGTGTGTGTGTGTGTGTGTGTGTGTGTGTGTGTGTGTGTGTGTCATGTTGGAACAAATATACAGCAATCTATTGTTATTCTTGTGATGTTAAACAATGCTACTTAATGATTCCCTTTGTCATATTGGTGTGTGTGTGTGTGTGTGTGTGTGTGTGTGTGTGTGTGTGTGTTGATACAACATTAAGATGATGAGTGGGAGTGAAGATACCAAGTATCTGATTGTGTAACACTGTCCAGATAAAAGCGATGACACACACACACACACACACACACACTAGTGGGCTCGGTGTGGATAACCCACGCTGGCATCTTCAAACTGTGTGTGTTTGTTGTGTGATGGAAGTGTGTGTGTGTGTGTGTGTGTGTGTGTGTGTGTGTGTGTGTGTGTGTGTGTGTGAGAGCAGGAGTTCACGTATCCTCTGGAGCACCTCCAGCTGTTGAGCTCTCGTAAACGTGCCGTAATCAAATAACAGCTGTATGCGAGAGGATGAGATCATGTGACCTGTGATGTCACTCACCTTCGTTGGCAGAGTTGATTCACCACAAGGATGTGGGAGGGATTCTGATTGGTGCGTGTTTGTTTTTGTTGATGTTTGAAGCTCTGCAGTTTCAATTGGACTTCATTCTGACACACACACACACACACATGCAGCCAAATGACGTGACTCATTTTGATTCTGAGAGCGGTGAACGGACACACACACACACACACACTCACACACACACACACACACACTGATGAGGCACAGATCACATCTGGGGAAATGGGTTTCCCTTTATTGCTTCCATTATTATTGCCCCATCCCCCTTGTTCTGCTTGCCTTCTATTCATCTCCCCCCCCTGCGTTCCGTTCTGGGTGTTATTTACCGCCCGTCCTCACACACAACTTGCCTAGAAACCTTTTTTTTTTTTTTTTTTGTGCGTCCGATGATACGTTTAGCAATTACACGCCGACACGTCCACCCACAGCAGTTGTCTCTAGTGCGTTATGTGGGCTTTTTGTAAAAAAAAAAAAAGTAATTACATCATATTTTGTCCCGATATCTGACTGAGTAATGTAATCGCTTATTGTTGTGTAACTCCCACTAGTTTGGCTGCTTTGCTTTTTGCAGTTAACCAGTTTGTTGCTTGTCAAAAAGCATCCATCACGTTAGCGGCTCGGAGCCCGGCCTTCACGTGGAGACGCGGAGTGGCTGCAGGCTCCGACGGCTGATTTACCAACCGCACTGTTACATAACCATCATCTGAGGAGACAAGTCCACAGTCAACAGCTTTTAAGAAGAGAAAAATGGAGATTAGAGTAGTTGAAGATTGAACCGGAGAGTGATGTAATTATCCAGAGGAGCGCTTTTCAAATCGTGTTCCCTGTTTCATCAGTCATGAAGAGTCCTTTGGTGTTAATGGAAAAGAAGCACCGCTCAAACAATGTGAGGTTACTTGGAATAATTAATGACATAACCACCTCGGAACATCAAATAAAAGAATTCCTGTGCTTATTTTGCTCATTTTAAAACCATTGTTACGTAATCCGACTATTTGACACGAGGCCTATTTATAAACCCGAGTTTAGAGCTATTTATTTCTAAGGCGCTAGTATTTTTAGATGAGACCATCGTTTTTTTTAATCCCTTCTCTACCGACCTGACTCTGTGGTGTTATCATAGGGCAGGTGGGGGTTGGAGGGTGGAGGTGGGGGTGCAGGCTAGTCTGTCCACTGTAAAGAAGTAACAGCAGGCACCTGCTGCCAAGATGGATGCGCTGTGTCATCACTTCTCCTGCCAAATGATGGCTCTCCTCTCCCTCCTCTTCCTCCTCCTCTCGGTTTATCTGGGTTCACATGAAACTTTAATTGCATGTAAATCAAAGCGCTGCAGATGTGATTAGTCTTTTGTGCTGCTTTAATGAGTGTGGTCTGGACTGTCGGCGTACGGTACAGTAGCTCGCTGTGGTCTCTGATGTCTGCAGCCAAGGGGTAACGCCACATTAATGCTGCAAAAAAAAAAAAAAGAGAAGGAGAAAAAAGCCATTTTCTTGCAGAAAAATCTTTCAAGGCTAAAATGAACCTCTTGAAGGTTTATTGATTTGGTTAAAAATGAGTATAAATATTCAGCTCTATTAAGAAGACAGCGCTGAGGGCCAGTTCCAACTGTATTAATAATGACATATCTGTGGGCAAACTAATGTTATTCCAGGAGAACTGTGGCATTTAGAAATGGTTTCTGTTTAGAAACGGGCAAACAGAGGAGTTATTAGAAAAAAAGTGTAGCGGTGGTTTTTGAGACTTGACATTTACCGGCTGGCAGCGCAGAACAGTTTGGAAGTACAGTCGACCAAATATTTGCCTGCGTTTTAAAAGTTTCATATGCTTCCTGCTTCCGAGTAGAGATGTAACGAAGCATTGCAAGACGATCAGAAATCAGTGTGAACGTGTGACGATTAAAATCAGTGGAGATGAAAATGAATCGCGATGCCATCTTTAATCAACAGGGGGCGATACCTGCTGATTGAGGCCTGTGTTTGTAAGGAATTGCTGAATAGCTAGACACACAAAGCCTAATTTTTTAAAGAGATTATCCACATTTTTATTATTCATTATTCATTTCGATGCATGTTTGCAGTTGCGTAAATGATTTGATGCACCGCGCGTCTCACAGCTTCTCTTCCCTCCGCCATGTGTTTCCAGCGGCGTCCACCTGGTTTAACAGGTGCTGCTAGAGAACCTGGAGCATCTTGTCTCTCAGCACTCCTGCTATTTACTTACCGCACTGCTGTCTCCGTTTCCCAGCGATCTGTGCATCTCTAAGCTAAGATCATCCTCCTTCAGTTAGATTAGGAGGAACAATCTCACAGCGGGAAAGCTTTTGGGATTCAGTGCTGTTACAGAGAGCAGCATGGAATAATAAAGATAAAGAACAGACAGAGAAAAAGGCAGGGAAAGACATAGGAAAGCGAGGGCAAAGATGAGTGTGCAGAAGTGACAGACGGCACATAAATGAATAGAATGAAAGATTTAAGAAATGACTGCAGAGAAAGAACGGCAGAGGACGGTCGAATGGAGAGCGTGAAGGAGGGCGAATGAGTTTGTGCAGATCCAGAGAATAATAGTGAGAGATTATTGGTGAGCAAGAGGAATTATAAAGACCGAGCCAAGCCAGAAAACACATTATAGATAATGAGCGAGAGTGATAAACAGACGGGAGCACAAGACAGGCCTCAGTTCTGTCTGGGAGGCTGGATGATTGGTGGAGGTTTACTGGAACCTCAGGCGGCAGAAAATTAGAAGACATTTAAACTCATCACATAGAATAGTGTGAGTTATTTCAGCCTTTACGTGTTGGTTGAGATTGTGTGTGTTCAAATCTAAGTTTAACAATGAACCGTGTGAGCTAAAAACCTGTTAGCATCAGCCTCTAGCTTTTAGCACGCTAGCGCTTATGTAGTCATCAAGAACAATCACGGCACCTTCTTTGGGGTTTCAATCTGAGTCTGTTTGCAACATTTAAAAGTCTAAATCTGCCTTTCCAACCAGAGGTACATAAACTTTTCATTTTTAAAAGTGTTAAAATTTGCTGTTCAATGATTAGCCGCCGTTTGGAGTCAAGACGCCGTTGATTTCCGTTGTGATTGAGGAATCTGCCACCCATTGTCTTAGTAGACGCTCGTTGCACCAGGAATAGCAACAGTCACCAAAGATTTCAAATCTAACTCAACCGCCTTCCTTTTAAACTTCACAGCTGTGAATAAGCTCCCACTGCTCATCATGCAGAGAATTATATTCTGAGCTGTGCAGCGTAACAAAAGACTAAATACTTTAGACAGATCCAGAAGGGCTATAATGAATGTAATTAAAGGGACAGTAGTGACTGGTATATAATTTTACTCACACAGTTATGGCACTTGTTTTGTTTTAATGGTGTGCCCCAGTTACTTGAACGAGGAAGTAAGAGTCAGAGGCATGACTGACGACTTCAAAACACCCACTTTAAATCTGGAAATGAAGTCAGAGTGGACGATCAGGATGTCTTCAATCCTTGCTTTGCAGCGCGACATGCAGAGCATATAAAGCAAGCATGAAAATGCACGCACAGTTGAGCAAAGACCAGCACGCATTCTGATACACAACGTCTACACAAAGTCTATTTTTAGTCCGAAAAGAGCCTGGCACAATCTGTGTTTTATTTCCTCAGATCGCGGTCACAGATGGTTCAGAAATTGCCTTTCCCATCCCCATGTGATGTACCTCAGCAGGTGGGTCTTTGCTTGTTGTTCCGGCCTCTCCTCCCACTCCTGCGGGAGACGGAGGAAGAGAGGGTCGAGACGGGAGTGTGGTCAGACAGCCGGAGAGCCGATATAATTAGGCCCACGGTTGAACAGACAGTATTTATAGAGTCAGACTCAGAGGGAGTCCGTGACAAGTTCTTTTTTTTTTTTTTTAACTCTCCTGTTCTGTGGCATAAATGCTTCTGCACCTTTTTTGCACTTCCTGTTTGTCACCTTCCTGCTTATGCAGGTGTTTGCAGGTCTAGATGTTGCTGTGTGCGCGCTAAAGCGAGTTTTCTGAGGTCACCAGTACTTTGTGTCTCCCAGCTCGAGCGCCTATAGACCTTTTTCTTTCCGTCCTCCAGCTTCCTGCCTGCTGCCTTATGTAAGGGCAGATAAGTTAGGCCAGGCAGAGACGTAATAACCCCCCGGGACCTCTCATTTGGACTGGGGTCAAAGAACAAACCTCGCTCCTGCTCTTCCTCTCATCGTGACTCCTTATTTCTCCCTCTTGTCTCTACGCCTCGCTCTCCAGAGGAGAGCATGATGACATGTGAGGATGCATGTTCATGTTCCTGGTCTCTTGTGTGTTATCACAGATTTGTCAGTCATGAGCGAACAAACTATAGGAAGAAGTGAGGCAGGTCGCTTTGGGGGAGGGAAGGCCTTCTACTCCCCTTAAATTCTGATATCCTGCATGCAAATAGTCACTAAACTAGAAGCGATAAAAAAAGTAGCACAGGAAACATGCCATGATGGTAAAGGAGGGGGTGCAGCGTGGAGTAACAAAAGCCTCTGGGGTTTTGTATGTGTGTGTGTGTGTGTGTGTGTGTGTGTGTGTGTGTGTGTTTACATGCTCTCGTTTCTGATGCTGCTTCATCTCCGTATGAATGCTCTTCATCGCGTTCGTTCCCTCAAGGCTGTACACGAGCGGCAAAACGAACAAGAGGGAGCTCCTAGCTCCTCCAAGCCAATTCACGAATCACGCCACCGCAGGGTCGTAACGAACCCCTGCTCTGCTCTTTGATTGGCTCGGTGTGATGCTCCTCCTCCTGAGAGAACATTGAGAACGTTCGTTTCGAAGTTATTCCGGGAGCTGTTCCCGTCTTCCGGATAAACATCGAAATGTCAGCTGGTTGTCTTCCCCGCTCTTTCCACAGAAGTTCATTGACATTTTGCTCAAACACAGACATGCTAACAGCATACACTCATTCTCTTTCTGAAGCACCTCCATGTGGAAAAGAGGTGCCTTTTCCTGCTGGGGGGTGACAGTTTGTTAAAGATTAGTATAATCCCATGAAAGGATCAAATGTTTAGTAGCAACGGTGCTAAAATGATGCTGCGCCTTCCTTCAAGTATTTATCTTGGTGTGTTTCTAAGTCTATCTGGAATATGCTGCATCCACCCCAGCCCCCAGCGGTATCCATCCACCCCCCCCAGCATTAAACTCTTCAGGAACGACTCCAGGAATGTGATAAAGACCTCAGGACGCCTGCCAAACGACCACACTCCCAGGATCTCAATCCAGCTGGTCAATCAAACTGAGCATTACACAAGATGCTTTGGAACGTGTCCCATCTGTGATCCGTTCCAACCCTCACCGGATACGGATCGACGCCACACGGGACCGGTGGTTTAGATATTTGATACAGCTCTATTTAGCTTCCTTTGTCCCGTCTCATAATGAAACATTTTTCTTCCAGCGTTCAGATCCTCTGCGTCATTTTTTTTGGAAAACTAATGTCTGGAAACCCTCTGGAGGTGCATGAGGTTATTAATGAGCACATTATAAACAAAGACATCTAAATTTACGCAGTGGGACTGCTGTAATTTCTCCTTCAGCGGTAACTGATGATGTACTCTATCTCGAGGAGGAGGAGGAGGAAGAGGAAGCTCTTCGTCTGCAAGGGTCGACGAGTTTGAGACGAATATGAGTAAAAATGAGTATCCAAACACCTCGTTGAGATCTTTACCGACTGATCTATCATTTATCACAAGGAGGAGGCCTGAAAACACATCGGACATGAGTCCTGATGAATGATTGATCAAGGGAACGTGTGTGAGTCCATTACACGCCGTGTGGTTACTGCATTCTGTATGAGAACACGTGTTACATGTAGCTCAGACGATGTGATATCCCTTACCAGGAGACTCCCGTCTGCAGGGGGAGGGTAAAGAAATAAAGCAGGGAGGGAACAGGTCATGATGTCAGGCTGTGTTTCTGGTGCTTTAATGTAGATTTATGCAGAATGCATGGAGTCCTGCGTGTTTTTTCGAGTGCAAATCTATCCACATACATGCAGCGCGCTTACAAGTAGTCAACATGTCTTTCAAGACTCAAACCCAGGGCAGTTCTTTCTAGTGTTCTTCTACTAAAAGCATTTGTTTTTTTTATTTGGTGATCCGTATTAAGGCTTCCTAGAGTCTAATACACACACACACACCCTCAGGTTTGCTCATTTAAAACGAATACACAGTCCTGCTTTGCTGCCCATCATTAAATAAAACTTCAGCCTTATCGGTGTGAGTGAAGCTCCCATCAAAGCGAGAAATTAACCTGAGAAAACACCTCTTATTCTTCTCCTCCTCCTTTTACCTCCGGGCTCAACCCCTATTAACAGTTCACAGGTTTTGCTGGTGTTAATTGCCTCTTGGGGAGGGTAATTTTTTAGTCTTTCCCCTGCAGTACAGCGCAGCATAGCTGCATTATGCTCTCTGTGCATGTGGATAAACCCTTTGCCAGGGCAATAAATTGCTTCCCGCTCCGCCTGCTGTTCGATACCTTGTTGTCAGATACATGGAGTACATTCGCTCAACCCTGATTTATTTGTAGTCCTAGGAGTGTTTTCCACCCATATTTATCTCCCAACACAGAGTACGGTAAATTCAATTTTCCATTATTTGTTTAGACACAGTTAATCCCGTTTTGAAAGGATGGCTTTAGCTGAATTTGAATGAAGCAGGGACTGGAAGTGCAAAATTTTGATTAGCCCAGGAATTCAATTTACATGCATTAGCTAACGTCATTTATCACCTATGCACGAAACCTTTGTTACAGCGGCTACTCCGTATAAAACATTTAGTAGCCTTGCAAGAATCAAGAAGCCATCAGCAAACAGAGTTCACATTGTTCACAAACCACAATGTTGTCTTAACTGTTTATTATTCAAACCGGATTTTATCAGACCACTATATCGATTCTTGCAGATTCACATCTTGCTGGCAAAAAAAATCACGTTTTCATATCCCCAGTGTGGAGTTTTCCATCTGCATCAGGCCGTTACAGCAGAACTCTCATCCCAAAGCTGAATATTACTTTTCCTGCCAAGGCAAGATTGTTTTTGGTTAAAAAAAATGTAACATTCATCATTTGAAATGTAATAATATAAATTATAGTTGCCATGATGAGGAGGTGAAGTCAGAGCAAACTGATGCTGACACAGAGGGGAGTATACGTAGATATATTCAATATAATTTGCTCCTTTAAATAAAAGACGAGTGTAGAAGTGTGGTAACATCTCCTCTGATTGCCCTCAGTGAAGTCACTAGTTTTCACCCCCCTTCACGTCTGATTGGCAGGTCCCTAACAGTCCCCTCCCAGCCTTCTCCTGTGAATAGCTTGGGTGCCATCACCTCTGATTCGCTGCGATGCCTTGTCAGGGTCCATCCGCTCTATGTGTGTGTGTGTGTGTGTTGCTGTGTGTTTCCTGTACTCATTTCATCCCTTCAGGGCGATTTCTGTCCCTCCACCCATTTGTTGGTTTTGTGTGACTAATTGACAGCAAACCAGGTAAATAGCGGTGGCAGCTTGTTGTTTCGAGGCGTTAATTGAACGTGCTCATATGTGAAATTGGTCAAAGTGAATTAATGGGATCACTTGAAGCTGCTTAATGGGCTATTACATTTTGTGTTGGTAGGGATCTCTGAAGCTGTTGTCTTTCAACATATAATAACTCCTCATTTGTAATGAAAAATATTCTCTCCTCCGGTGGTGTTCAGACTGTGAATGACTTGGTGTGAAGAAGCCCTCGCCTTGAGTTTTGCTTTAATGAGCAGTTGCCTGGTTACATGTGTAGTTAGCAAAACTGGTTTAATGCGTGTTTTCACTCCCACTCAAATTAGACGGCGGTTACCGAGATAGTAAGAGAAGTCTCGGCGTTTGCAGCCGTGAACCATGTTCACGAGTGCTTTATCTTCAAAACGCAGCGGAACAGGATTCCAGATAGATCTATGACTCAGTTATCATCCGTCACACAAAGCAGAGGTCACAATTAAAACTAAAACCATAATATTCTCCAGATTTTATCATGTTGACTTCCTCTGGATGAGGCGTCTCTTTAGATATCCGTCACCGACTGCTTGGCTGCAAACTGGCCAGAAGTAGTTTCTGAACGCCGGCTAGCTGAGACGTCTGCAGACCTGGTTGTTAATTCCTCAACTTCGTTTCCACAGGAGCAGTTTTCATCTTGTTGGAGCTTCTTACCTGTGGCTTTATAGGTTGGTAACGCCTACACCCGTCTCTCTTATCGGCCCCTTCTGAAACATTTAATTTAATCTTTCAGGTCTGAATTACGATCTTGTTTCAGTCGTGCGTAGCGATAGAGGTGAGATGTCCACGCAGTAGGTTTTTTTAAATTTTTGCCTGGCCAATTATTTTTTAATGACATTGGCAGAATGTTGAAAAGGCCCCATCCAATTTCAATCAACTCTTTTTTTCATCCAGTCAACAAATTTTAGCAATAACAGACAAACACATCATTTCCTCAAACTCTGATTAGCGGAAGAACAAACAGGAAAAGATTTAAAATTATATCTTTGTTCCCTGAGGCAAGTTGAACAATTAGACATAGTGAAACTGTTGGTTCGAAATGTGAAAGTTTTACGGGCGTTCAGCCTGAAAAATCTGGACAGAAGTTCCACAAAGTTTCTGCTGATCTTGGACACATAAAAATGTAGAAACAGACTGGAAAGAAGAGAGGAAGGCCTACGCCACGAGACCAATATGATGGAGCTGTGAACGTGCTCTGGGTGTGGTGGGGGTGTGAAGACGTTCGATCGGATTATGAAGTCAACACGCAGCTCTAAAGTACAACTGCAAGCTCGTAAAAGTCGGTAAATGTCTGGTTGGCTCGTCGGTTTCTCCGTCATGCATATTTTGTCATTTAGCATGCAAGTTATAAGACGGGTGTAACAGAGAGAAGCTGCTGTTATTTACCACAAAGGGGGTGTGTGGGGGGGGGGGTCTGGTGGCAGAAACCTGAGAGTTAGAGAGTCGAACAGAATCTAAAAATACCACGGCTGACTGAACAGGGCTTAAGAAGGAGGAGAGGCAGCGGCTGTCTCCACTGTCAAGTCGGTCTCTTGGTCTTCAGGGCATCGCGCCGCCGTCTCAGAATGAAATATTAGGCCGTTATAAGCAAAGGGAAACAAATCCATCTGAGAGCAGACAGCTAATTTAAAGTGATGGAGAGAACAATGTGGGCTTGTATCAGATATTGAATGTTTAATCTGCGTGGGGAGTCAGTGTGATGTAAAGTCTATGAAACGGTCATAATGGGACTGTGGATGGACTGTTTCTCAGAATGGGGGGAGGAGGACATTGAGCTCTTGAAACAAAGATGTGAGAGTTGGCAAACATTATTTTTCTTGACAAATTTGATAGTTTAGTTTTAAATGTGATGTCTCAGAGTGGGATTTAAGGCCTCGACTTCAAGATCACGTCCTGTCACATCTCTATAATCTCTTCTTCCAAGAATGATATGAAGGTGCAGCCGTTGAAACCTCTCGCCGCTTATTCTACTTCCTGTTTTCCTTTGTGTTCCTGCAACAGCCTCAGAGGAAGTCTACCAAAAGTTGTTCTGGTTGTTCTAGATATCAGCTGGTCACAACTATAAAAAGGATATATTGACATTGATGGACTATCATGCTGCAGCTTGTGTCATTGGTCATCAGCCGCCGCCACCACCGGTGTCTGCATTAGTTTAACTTAACAGGCCAAAGACTTTTGGATAGACTAGATTGAGGTTGGAAAACCTCAGTCTTGCACCTGGCATGCAAAACACATGTTGAAATTTAAACTCTGTGGTGATTTGAATTCATCTCATGAAAAGATACGTCTTCATTTAAAAAGGGGGCTGTTAGTGTTACTTTCTATTTACGGTCACTTAAAACGACGACAGCCGGCGCTCTGACTCCATACCTTCACATTTACAAAATCTGACTGAACAGGATTTTGAAAGAGATCTAATTAAGGTGCTTAAAAATTACGTGCTTCATACTTCCCTTGAGAAGGAGCCTCAGATTTTCCTTAAAAGAAATGAAATGAGTTCCTGTTTGGAGTGAGCCCAAATTAAGAGATGAGGTGAGGAAGTTGCACGATGCAGACTTGAATCAGCCTCGATGGCGTGTTTCCTCTCTGCGTCACAGCTGCAGCTCTCAGCTGGGTTCACTCCTCTCTCTCGCCACGCATTATCTGCAAATACAAGGTGAAAAGCTCGTGGGCTTTGGGCATACGTTAACACATCACAGGAGGGACGAATCACAAATCTGCTTCTGTCACACGCCGAGCCTACAAACACGCACCCCCTGACATACAAGCTTTATTTCTTGCTTCCTGCGTTTGGATGCCACATCGGTGCGAACGTTGCTCCACCGCTGAAAGTAATCGTATTAAAAGACTCGCGTCGCATCGATCCGTCTGCAAAAATAACCGACTGAGAAAGCAGAACAACACGATTTCATACAATTTGTCTTCTGTTTGTTGCCCATTAGTTTTGGGTCACACCGTGGAGAAGTGAGCAGGAAAGTAGAAAATACTCTGAATACATGTGCCACCAGTGTTATTCTCCTTTTTTGGCCTGCATGATGATTGAAGCATCAACTAACGCAACCAGTTCGACCTCAGGTAGCACAGTGTGTTTTTATTTTACCTTTTGTGTTTGCAGGTTGCTGAAATAATCAAATCATTCATTTTTTTTTCCTTCACTGCTAGCGATCCGGACGCTCGATCACACTTGGATTTTATCATTTCATTTCATGAAGAAAAGCTTCTTCAGCGTTGAGATTGCGGCAGCTCATTCTACACAAACGTCATTATGGAACATTTGTCTTACTAATTGAATAAAATACAGTAATTTCTTTCGGCATCGTCTGCTGTGACTAACATAATGCGCTTGCCTCTGGTCCTATGAATCATCACCAGATGCATACGTCTGCGTTAGCATGGATTCACCGCTACACCTATGAATCATGCAGTAATTGACTGCTTTGTGGGCTTTAACACGCATTTGCTGGAATTTGAAAAGTGCATCTTTTCAGCTGTGTAGCAAATGGCACGTCGCATCCTCCGAGGATAAAATTTGTTTGACTTAATGACTTGTGCTCTCGCGCTAAACTCATCAGCACAAACTTAATCCTGTCGGCTAAATATGAGCGGGAGCTAAAAATAGTCCCTGTAGCTAGAGTAGCGTGGGTAGTGGGCTACGGTTGTCTGGTTGATGATGGGGAGGCGTAGCCGGGGGGTGGGGGGTGGAGGACAGATTCGAGAAAAAAAAAAGATGTTGCGGAAGAATAGAAAATTATGCGACTGGTGGTTTTGTGTTCTCAAGAACCCTGAGGTGATAATAAAAAAAGCTCAAAAATAAATGATGAGTTTTTGAGGGGCGGGGCTGACTTTAACACCTGTGTTGTCAGGTTAAGAGGCTCTATGCATTGTGGTAAATGGGATGAGTTTGAATAATAGGAGCAGGGTAACAGATGGGCACCCCTCCCCTGAGCAGGTACGGAGAAGGTCTGAATCGATAAGACTCGGATGATAATGGG
Organism: Antennarius striatus; assembly: GCF_040054535.1. Classification (NCBI taxonomy): domain Eukaryota; kingdom Metazoa; phylum Chordata; class Actinopteri; order Lophiiformes; family Antennariidae; genus Antennarius; species Antennarius striatus. The sequence goes on along the minus strand of NC_090789.1, from coordinate 3,835,177 downwards.
CTTGAAGACGGGCTGCCATGTAGAGCCACCGAGGGCGAGATCAGTCTTCTCCCTCCCCGTCTAAAGCACCACACAATGCATGACAACCTGGACAAAGCTTTCCCGGAGGTCCTTGATCTAATAGAGCCGTCTGCAGGAGAATCCACAGACGCCCCGGCAGCAGAGAGCAGATCGGAGTCAGGAAGGAAAGACGACGGAGGCGCAGGAGATAAAGCTCAGCCAGGAGCACTGTTGTTATCGTCTGTGTGTGTGTGTGAGTGTGTGTGTTTCCATCTGCTGGAGCCCCTGAAGGCTCCGCCCCGTTTCATCAGAAATCAAATATAATTTTTGAGAATAAAGAGAAAAATTCAAATCTTATTCAACCCATCGTTCCACAAATTGAATTTTTATGTCTCTCATGTTAAAACTGGATTATTTTATTCCACATCACAATTTATCAGCAAACGGATGTTTTGAAACATCAGGACCAGGAAGGAGGAATGTTCAGACCAATTTTTGTGAAGGCTAGGCAAATTTAAGGGTCAGTGTTCATCCCTTTATTTTATTCACAGACTTCCAAACAATGAGAAAGCAAATAATGAGTGTGTAATAAACCTTTGACAAATGCAGTGAGTAAATAATAACCGACAGGCTGTTTAAGCTTTAAACCGAGAAAGAGGACAACAAACACAGACAACAGGGCCTCGGAAATGCCACAGTTGAACTGGGGACGCGGTCGGCGGGAGATGAGTTGTTGTTTACTGAAGCGTCTCCTGCAGGAGGGATTGGAAGCCTGGGATTGGTCCATCCTGATGAACACGCAGGAAGGCTAGTTGTGCTCAAATAAATCTGGATCAAAGGAGAATGGGATTGTTTGTAAAAGAGAGAACTGTGTGTGTGTGTGTGTGTGTGTGTGTGTGATATCGAACTGCTAACTAACTCGCTGTGATCTCCCTCCGTCTCCTAGTGGAGGTCGATGCAGAGAACACGCAGAGAGTCCTCGGGGCTGAACAGGGGGGCGTCCCACCCCCCCAGGTCAAGCTGAAGGAGCGGCAGAAGTACTTTGAGGAGGCCTTCCAGCAGGACATGGAACAGTACCTGTCCACCGGCTACCTGCAGATCGCCGAGAGGAGAGGTGAGGAGCGCAGAGGTCATCCGTTCACACACATCGAGATTTTTTTTTGTCTGAACCCTACAAGGGAAAAAAAGAAACGTCTAATTAATATGCAGGGAAGGCGGAGCCATCTAGCATTCACAGTTCAGCTGGACATTGAGTCCTAATAATATACTGTATATTAGAGGTGTCAAACTCATTTCCACTGAGGGCCACATCAGCATAATGGCTGTCTTCAAAGGGCCAGATGTAACTCCTAAATGTAACTTAAAGTAATGTAAAATAAATAGAACTACCCCTTAATGTTATTTAACTCTAAATTTATTGCTTATTCAAGTGACAGACATTACAGTAACACTGAAAATACGTTTGCTTATTGCTCTAACATAAATCCTTTGAATTTGTCAGGTTATTAAACCCACAGAACTCCATCAATCGAGGATCAAACTATCCAATGAGTAAAGAAAAATAACATCAAACACAAGTTAGGACATTAACTTTCTTCAAAACGTTTTTTGTGGTGGGCCACATTTGGCCCCCGGGCCTTGAGTTTGACACGTGTGGTATACTGTATAGTCTGAGAGCTAATCACTGTAAATACACAAGAGCTGTTACTATGAAAAACACCACCACACCTTATAAATACTGTATATTCTTTCACCGGGATTGTAAAAGATTCTACTTCATGAGTTACTGGAAAAAAACATCCAGTGCTAAATTACCCAAAGGATGTGCAGAGATAATAACCAATTGAAACCCTCTCTGGGATGTTCACAGAAAAAAAGGCTTTGGATGTTAACTTGAGACCAACCAAAAAAATTTTCTTTTTAAACTGGCCGATCGACTGACTGACCAGTGGAAAAAAGTTTTTTTTTGAGCGAGCTCCCAACCGACCGTTTGACGGGTCGGAAAAAAAATATTTTTTTTGACACCCTGACCTGTGGAAAAAAAATCTATTTTTTGACCAACTGACCGGTCGAGAAAAAAAATTTTTTTTATACTGACTGACCGATCAAAGAAAATTTTATGTCGACTGCTTGGTCGGTCAAACCAAAAAATTTGGGGGGGTTTGGAAAAAAAAATTTTCCCAAAAATTTTTTATACTGCCTGAACAAATTTAAAAAAGAAAAAAAAAATTTTTTTTTGACTGACCCACCGGAAAAAAGAAAAATTCAGGCAGACCAATTGACCAACCGAGTAAAAAAAATTTTTTTAGACCGAATTTTTTTTTTTGACTGACTGACCGACCAAAAAAAAATTTCCACCGAAAAAAATTTTTTTTAGACTGACCGAAAAAAAATAATTTTTTTTTTAGACCAGCCGATCGATCAACCGACCGACTCGTTGGGGGAACCACTGCTCTGAGCCATCAAAAGCCACTCTGAAGGGAAACTCACACTCACCCTTTCTCCCTCTCTTTCTCCCCCTCTCACTCCCTCACTCTGCAATCTCACTGCAGGCGAAAACAGTTCTTCCCAGCAGGGAACCTTTTGTGCAAGGTCAGAGTGAGGGCTAAAAGAACATGTTAGAGGCAGTCACATGGAAGCGATGCTCTCAATGCAGCACCAAGACATTCATGACATAGCTTGTGTGTGTGTGTGTGTGTGTGTGTGTGTGTTTTGAAATTCCTCTGTATTTTCCTGATGTGCTTAGAAATAAAATCGCATCCGCACGACCTCGTTTAAAAAAAAAACAAAAAAAACAACAACCTCCATCCTCACCTAACCGCATAAGTGCGTTGGTGAAACGCGTTTATGAGCGTTACAACTACGTTACAACTTCCGTGAAGACCATGCGGGATATGCGGGACCGGGACTTCCATCGACGCGTCCCAGTCCGACCCAAACCCGGCGTCGGTGTCTTGGTCTGTCCGTGGGTGAGTAGAGACAGGATAGCAAAAACCGGAAACAATCACGCTGTTTCTAAATGTAAACACGGGTCACGTGCAGGCATGACATCACGCAGGCATGACGTACCAAAGCGTAAGACCTCGGTTACTGCCGCCCGCACTCAGACGCGGAACCGCAGCTTTCAAAAATGAACACTTTGGCTGGAGTTTTCAAAAAACATCGTTTATTCATTCATTTTAAAGGTGTGACGTTCATTTTATTGTAAAGTTGATCAATGATGGGACCTGTTTTTTGCCCAGAAGCAATAGCGTCACCAGACTTTGCCGTATTTTGAATTGTATACAGCTGTTATGTGGTGGTATTCCATGGAAACAGCATTTTTATAAAGGAACGTCTCAAAGGTGTTCCACGTACAAATTAAATGTCCTCGCCTGTCCTCGCCTCACCTGACTTCACAGATGTGTTGACCTTGATTGTAAAGTTGCGCCTTTTTTTAAAAAATATTTTGAGGTCACCATGGAAACGTGACCTCAAGGTGAATCTCAAGGGTTTTCAAACCCTGCGAACATTCTTGCTTCACCGAACTTCACAGACGTGTTAACTGTGATTATAAATTGTGCCTTTTAACATTTCAAGGTTTCTACTGGTGTTGTTCTTTGTGGTTGCCACGGAAACACGAGTTTAAGGTGACTCTGAAGGGTACTCACCTCTGTACCTGAAGTATAAATTAATCTCGACGCATAGAACCAGAAGATGAATTTCAGATCACTTTGGCTGTTTACACATTAAATCTGTGGTTTGTTCAAGCGTTACAATCTGATATATCACCCGTGTGTGTGTGTGTGTGTCTGACTTTGGGGGGGAGCCTCTATGAGAAATAACGTCCCCTTCTCTCTCTCTGAACTCCCCCCGTGCCGCCCTCCTCTGCTCTCCTTTCCTTGAGAGGTACAGTAGCCAATGGCGTCTTCTCACCGCTGTGTGCCGACCAATCATCTCCCTCTTTACCTCCTGTGTTTGCACCTTCCTGGTCCCTCCCCCTTCACCGTTCTCCATCCTCACAGTGCGCTGACTTTGGCTTTATGACGCATGCAGCTCATCGTTGGGGGGGGGGGGGGTCATTCCCTTTGCAAGGGGGTGAATCCAGGACTGCAGTCCGACTGCTGGTGGCGCTTCTGGTCTTCAGTTTTAATGCCGCTCCTGATCAACATGGCTTCACCTGTGTTAAGGTCCGGCGTCACGCCCCACTGCATGCCGGGAATTTTCCCGTTTCTCGTTTGCTTGATAATTCATTCGGTTCGGCCGCCTCTTCTGTTCAATGCAACAGAATATTTGATTTTTAGTTTATGAGGAAAATTCGTTGAGGTGCAGCTAAACGGAAAGACGTAAGTTTTTACTGATAAAGTTCTGATGAATTTAACTAACATGCCGTTTCAGGTGGTCTGATGGAAACCGGCTGTTCATGATCAACAATTATGAAAGGGAATTAAACCTCAGATCGATCTGCCAAATATACATCTACTTTATCCAAAAATGGGAAATTTAGACTTTGTTTGCAAAAATCCAAGCAGGTTTAAATAGTTCAACACAATTTTGCCTTTATTAGAGTAAAAACAACACACACACACCTACAAAATTGATTTCTTTGCTCCACAAAGAACAAGAGATACTTACCATTAAGGGCCTGAATAATTTCAGACTACCACTGAGTGAAAGAAGCATTTTGTCTTACCGTTTGGGGAAACTCTGTTGCATTGATGCAGTTAATTTGTTTTATGATGTTTGTTTTATTACTAACAGATGAGTTCTGTTTCCCAGCTGCGGAATGTTTAGACAGACTTTAAACGTACTGGAACTGTTCGTCACCTTCATCTACAACTTCCTGCTTCCTGTCGCGTCATTTGTGATTAAATCAAATGTTAATGAAGCGCCGCTCTGCCTGGACTCAGCTCCTTGTTAACCAGAGATAATGCTCCCCGCTAACCACCCCTGTCCTGTGTCCAGAGCCAATAGGAAGCATGTCCTCCATGGAGGTGAACGTGGACATGCTGGAGCAGATGGACCTGATGGACATGTCTGACCACGAAGCTCTGGACGTGTTTCTGCATTCTGGGGGGGAGGACAACAGCGCCTCCTCGCCCGTCACAGGTAGGCCTATGAGATATAACTTTCTAAACCTACCATGAAAGAATTCATGCAAAGATCCGTGTGTGTGTCCCCCCCCCAGGACCAGGTGTGGAGTCTTTCACCACAGAGATCAGCCTTCAGGTTCCCACCCAGGCCGAGCTCCGCCACAAGCTCTCCTCCCTCTCCTCCACCTGCACCGACTCGGCCAGCCAGGACACAGAGGCCGGGGAGGACGAAGAGGAGGAGGAGGAAGAAACGGAGCAGGGAGGAGTCGTCATCGGGGTCCGGAGGAGAAGGCCCCCCGTGGTGGTCGCCCTGGATGAGGAGGACGTTCACCCCGACACGGCGCTGACAGACAGGGAGGACCAGACCGCCAAAGACTGTGAGGAAACCCGGCCAAAGGTTTGAGGACACGGACCGGATTCCAACACACACACACACACGACTATTGGCTTCCCGTTGAAATTCCCGTCATTCTCGAGTGAACAGAGAGATTGCACTAACATCACATGACCTTGCCTTAACGACCACTGGTGTGAGTTCTGAATTGAATCTTGTAAGATAGGTTCGACTTCCTGTTAATATATTAGCATCGACTGGTAAGAGACGCACATAAATAGTTTGCATTACTCTGAGAAGGCTCTAATATTTCTGTGTGCATATTGAGACCAGGAACAGCCTGTTATTGATCCCTGATAGAAGTATGCGCTAAAATCATCCATGTGTCCTTTTTGCAGTTCTTGTCTTCATGACCTGCAGCGGCTAAAACTCCCTGCAAGGGTACATGTGTGAGAAATCTTCCCCGGGTTGCATGCTGTTCCCCAAATTTAAAATTCTTTTCCCTCTAGTGATGTGATATTATTCTGGTTTGGTGAAAGAAAAATATTCTGACGCTTTAAGCTTCAACGGATGACATTTAAATTGATGCAACCTCCTGATCGTGTTTATTAATTCCTCGTTGTCCCTTTAATAACTAATATTTGCACAAATCACGTTAACAAACGAGCTGCAGGGGCAGATGGATGATTTTCTGATATTAGCCAATAAGCTGGAACCCCAAAGCTTGTTGCATTTCATTTTTTTTTAAATGATAAACATCCTGCAATATTTAAATGTTAAAAGCAGTAAAGACTGTCATGCTATTGACCTTGTTAACGTGAAATAACCGCGAGTCGTTCGGCTGCAGGTAGACGTGTCCACACACACACACCCAAAATGTTGGGATGTAAATATTTTTGACTGAGGACCAAATCCACCGTCTGATCCGCTGAACGCCCGGGAGCTTTAACCGATCCAGATCTGTTTTTGTACAGAAATGTTTGACATTTGTGCAATGTGAACCCCCCCCCCCCCCCCCCAGTTTCTGACTTGTTGGTAATAAATGGTTCTCTCCCAGCATCGTTTTCTCATCCTAGCATTTCAGGAGTGCGTTGGAGAATGAAATGTGAGCGGGGTTTACGGTTCTGAGCGGCTTCCTGCTGCTGATTTACAGCCTGAGCGCCTTAAAAATGGAACGCTGACGCGGCGCGGGAGTGGGCGGAGTTAGGACAGACTCTGGGTCTCTTAAAAGCACCTGCACTCTCAGATGAGTGACACCTGATGGGGGGGGGGGGTTAACGTTCACTCCCTGGGTGAGATGAGGGCAGGACAGAAGTGATGCAAGAGGAAGGTAACAAATGCAACCCACTTCCCTTGGGGGGGGGGGGGGGGTAAAGGGTACGATCCTCATGCTACGCTTAATGCTGTTCATGTTGTGAAGGACCACTCCACTAGGGATGGGGGGCATTCTAAAATCACCAAGAATAAAAACATTCTTCCACACAAACGTCTTGCGTTTTTTTTCTAAACAAGCCTATCACAATAAAGGGGGGGGGGGGTTCAAAGGTCAGACAAGCTTAAATATTGGATTGTGATGGACGGCTTAATGGTGACCCACCTTGACGTGAAAGGTAAAACAGTGGAGGGGTTGGGGCTCAGCAGGGTTTCGGCATAGTTGGGGTGTACCCCTCCTCCAGTGGGGGCACACGTAGTTCACCAGAGGGTTGATCTGCTCCTGATTGGACGTCACTGGATCATCTGCTGCACTGGAAAGAAGAAAGAGACAGTTGATTAAATGAAAAACTTTGTTGTGTGAAAACTGTTCAATTCTTTCCTCTGGAGAGACATTAATGCTAAATACACAGATCTCAATATAACAGGATAAAGACATCAGTCCTTGTTTTTGACCGTAATGACACCAGACTTAAAATCATGAACTGTCTCACAAATGATTCCTTTTCCAATTTGATGGTAAACTGATTTCTATGGACAGAGGAATTTATTCATGTAAAAGCTAGAAAGACGTTACATCTGATTATGACTGGGAAACTAAAGAGAGTCAATAATGACGCTTATAATGCCAAAGTAGTCTTAAGACGAACGCATTATTAAACTGATGTTGTAGAGTTTGTCATTTCATTCATCAGAGTGAACACCGTTAACAGCAACTGATGTCAAAGCTCACCGGCACAAACAGATCAAACTGATTAATCACTGATTCGGATTAACTGCAGCTGTTCATATCCAGCCAATTACAAATACAAAGGCTCTGATCATGTTCGACACATGGACAGAAGTCTGAAGACAAAATATGAGCTGTAGCCATATCTGATCACCTGGATTCAACAAATGAATAAAATAATTTCAACAGTTAATGTGAAACAATTAACAAAACCAACAATGAACTGAAACACAGCTGGAAGTTCAGTTATCTTGCTGCTCCAATCATTTAGATTAATAATTTGGACCAACTAAACCTGATCCAAGTCTCTGTTGCACTTACCATCCTCTTCGCCTTCATCACCTTGTAGCGGTCAAAGTCAGACGTTTGGGCCACTGAAAGGACAAGAAGGTGACGTCAGGGTTAAAAGTTTCTTCCACAAGAATCCGCTTTGTGTCTGGTCAACGTACACTACAGGACATAAAGGACTGCTTTCAGTAAAAATAAAATGAAAAAAATGATGGAGAACTGTAAGCTATTAAAATTTGATGTTGAAGATTAGAATTATGCAGGAAATAATATTTTTAAACATGCAAATTGTTTATGGTTTAAGGGGAGCATTTTCATATCTGATGAGTCGAATGTTTGGAGTCAAAGATCAGCGACTACACCAGTTAATTATACAGAACAAGATACAATCAAGGTCTGTCACACTCATTTATTAATTATCAAAAAAGCATGAGAGCCTTTGGAATAGCTGTCAGATGGACTGTTTGGTCACTACCATGGAGGAACAACGTCACATCCCAGAATGAAACGACCAAACATGAAATGGGGACAGACAGTTTGTACCGACTGGATGCACCTGGACTGCTGACTTCCTAAAATTCAATGTCTGAGATTAATTTTTTGTATAACGTGCTGATTTCAACGTAAAAAAAAACAGCATCAAAGCAATGTGCACACTATATGACCCTTAATTTAACTTTTACAATGAAAAAATGTTGGAATTTTTTTTTTTATTATTCACACAAATGACTAAAAGTAGCTTCCATCAAAACTGACCAGAATCCTGGTGGAAATCCTAAGAGCTGCTGCCATGGTGACATCAAATACCAAACCTAAAATTGCATGGTGGAAAAAGCAAATTTCCTTTTTTTCCCTTTTATCTTGCCTCGATTTTCTTGTCCCAGCTGCTTCTCCCCACTCCTCACTGACTTCTGCCTCCTCCCAGTCTGTGAACCCGAATGATTACAAAAAAATGTCAGGAGACGTGGATGAAATTTGTCTTTGAATTTGAGTCTTTGAAGAATTTAATAAAGTTTGAGGTGGATCTGAGTCACTGTCTCCAACATTGTGAGACACTGTTTTGTCATGTTTTCACAATATCTAGAAAACTAATAACTACTGACCAATAGAGGTATAAATAATTATGATCTACTGCCAGAAAAGAAAGTGCAACCAAATTGAGACCTACACAGAAGAGAACAGGAATCGCTCCATGAAACTGGTCACATATTATGCAATTTCCTCCGGGATTAATAAAGTATCTATCTATCTATCTATTCTCTGGATATGTTAGGTTAAATGGAATAAAAAGATTCTACATCCCACATGGAGCATCATTCAATCCTTCCGTCTGTACTGTTCCACATCCGTCTTGACATTTCTAAAACCAACCAAACACACCTCATCACAAACACATCTGCCAGAATCCCCACACCTAACCTCGCAAAACCAAACCACAGGTGTATCACTCGCTTGGCAAACTCCATAGAACCATACATCACTGCACTACCTTCAGGGGACAGAAGCATTGATTTTAAGAAGGCTGATCTTGGGAAGCGCCTGATCCCTGCAGCTATAGTCGCAACAGTATAGTAGGTAGATCATTTTGACTTGGTCATTTTAAAAATATCAGCACCCCTGGCCTGGAGGGTTACAGATTGTAATGGGAATAATTTTGTTCAGCGAAATAGCAACTCCTCTGGCTTTGGAATGAAGGATGAGGAGGACCCCTGTTTCAATTTGTTCTGCTCACATATAGTGTGTCTCTTGGATGAAAGCTGTCTATTTTAATGTTTCTTAGGAACGTCAGCACCCTTTTCTTTTTGGCAGAACCATTTAGACCATTGACATCAAAGTTAACCTGCTCAGACTGAAGACTCCAGTGCACCGCAGAGCTACACCGAAGGCAAACAACCACTCATGCTTAATTTCACACCTACGGACAATTTGGAACTGGCCAATTCACCTGAAGTGTAAGTTTTTGGAGGTGGGAGGAAGCCGGAGAACCCAGAGAGAACCCACACACGTGGGGAGAACATACAAACTCCGCACAAAAAAGATCTGAACCCGGAACCTTCTAGCTGTGATGTGACATCGCTACCCACTGCGCCACAAAGAGCAAACACTGTGCTGCCCCATGTTTGATTGACAAACTGAACTGACATACTGAGTGTGTGGTCGTTTGGCAGGCGTCCTGAAGTCTTTATCACATTCCTGGAGTCATTCCTGAAGAGTTTAATGCTGATGGGGTAGCATACCGCTGGGGGTTGTTAGGAGGGAAGCAGTATATTCCAAATAGACTTAGAAACACATGCGGATAAATACTAGAAGGAAAGCGCTGCTACTAAAGCATAAATCTGCTTCCAGAGAAATTAATCAAACTATAAAACCCTGAAAACCCTCAAATTACAATCATGTGTTTATAATAAGATATGTATAAGTTATCAACCAATATACTATTTCCCACTATGGCAGATATGGATCTATTCCCGTTCTATAATTCATCTTTCACAATACCTGGACATAAAACCCATTTAAGCGACTCTGAATTCTCATTATCTCAGCCATGTCTCAGCCCCATCCAATTACAGTAAATCCCATATCCAGATTATAATTCTGATCTGTGATTATGATTTAGATCCAGTTACACACACTGTCAGTCGATCATAAGTGGGTTTTTTTTATCTTATCATTTGTATGTCATCCATGGCAGAGGTAAGAAAACAATACATTTGTACATTCATGTAGTTGATTTTAATTGATCTTTATATATAACTTTGTCATGATCGATCCACCTGAACTGCATGTTAACGGGGTGAGTGCTAGAAGCCAGAGAACCGACACATACATAGGGAAACATGCAAATTCAGAAAGGAACCATATTGCATCCATCCGTCCAACCATCCAACCAACCATCCATGTAAGACGAGACGACCGGAATCGTCTCGTCTACAGTTGCTTCTTCTGCTTTGTGGTCACGGGGTTTGCTGGAGCCCATCCCAGCGGACAACAGGCAGATGGCGGGAGTCACTCCACATGTGTCCCCCGCCTTGTCGTACCTGTGACCCTACAGGCCAAAGGTGATCACATGTATGCTGTAACACTGACTATACACGTGACTGTATGCTTGGATGCATACCTGGTTGTATACCTGTTTCCATACCCGTTTCCATACCTGTTTGGATACCTGTTTGCATACCTGTTTCCATACCTGTTTGGATACCTGTTTCCATACCTGTTTCCATACCTGTTTGGATACCTGTTTGCATACCTGTTTCCATACCTGTTTTTATACCTGGTTCTACTCCTGGTTGTATATCTCATACTTCTAGACTGGACATATATTGTTTTCGTCACGCTGTACATTCTTTGTGTCAAATGGCTCAAAGTTCTGTTTGAGGCACAATTCTGTCATATATATAGGCTACAAATATCTGAGATCAAAGAACAATTGATCAAAAAACGTGAAAAAAATTTCAACTAACGTGGGTTCTGTGTAAATTACACAGGTAGGTCAAAGCCTTGACTTACTCTCCTTGTGCTTTGATCTACGGTCTTTGTTACAGGCGTGCCCACTAAGAGACAGGCTAGCGCAATTATATACCAACTTAACTATACCCTCTTGTAATAATACACCCGTTATGTAGGCCAGTCTGGATTACAAGGCACCTGGCTTCGTAACTTGACCATGAGAGCAGACTCACATATGGCAATTTAAAATCATCAGCAGTTTAACTCAGGAATGACACTAAATTCTGCAGAATTGAAAATTCTGCAGTAAAATAGACCTAATCAATCTCACACAATATTACCGAATACAAAACCTCTAGAATTTAGAAGAGACCATATAAAATATAAAATAACCAAGTCATAATGATCTGCCTACTATACAAATGGAAAACATTTATTTATAAATATATAATCATATGTACAATTTATGTTAATTCACCTTGCTTAACCACAGCTACCCATATTCCAGTCACCCTCGGTTTAGTTAGCTTCGTGGCTAGCTAACTGAACTAGCTAGAGCTAACTGAACTAGCTAGAGCTAACTGAACTAGCTAGAGCTAACTGAACTAGCTAGCGATAAACAGCTAGCGTCGCTGGCTGTTTATCGCACGCCTCCCTTAATGCGGCTAGCGCGGCTAGCGCAGCTAGCTGGTAATGACGCGGTTAGTTTAACGCGGCTAGCTTAACGCAACTATCTGACACGGCTAGTGCGTCGTTTCATTCCTATCCAAATGCTCAGATGAACAGTTAGCGGACTTCGCTACTCACCAACGAACGGTTCCGTTCCCACTTTCCCTCATCGACATGAACTCCAAGCCGCGCAGGTCCAAGTCGCGTCTGGCACCAGGCTGGTGTCACCAGGTAGTTTGGGAGTCTCACCTGATTGGCTGGGAGTGGAAACTGCAGCTTACGTCATCCGCCCACTGAGCTGTCAATCATAAAACTATACTGTAGCTCTAGTCAGGGCTACAAATTTTGCGCATGCGTACTAAAGAGATCGAAAAGTCAGATGTCATGTGATTGGTTGACTTGTTTGTCAATCAAAAGACGCGTTGGCTGATAGGCTTACGTTTAGTATGTAATGGCACGTCATCTACACGAGTTTTTAGAGCAACCGGTAGATCGCGATCGACGTATGGAACGTACCTACTGTGTTGTAAATTCCCGATGTTTTACATCATCGTGACGTTCGATTGTAGTCAGGCACCCTTTCGGGGACCCCAGGTGCGTCGCGGGGTCCTGTCAGAGAGGTCCAGCGCCTTAATTATTTGGTTCCATCAAACTAGCCCCCCCCCCCAGCTTAATATCTACAATATACTGTATATACTGTCAACATATTGATGGACGCCCTCATGATTGATTTGTTTGTTTTGCAATGGTTTAGTTTTGTTTTAAAGTTTTGTTTGTTTAAATGCTATTTTCTTTTGCTTCTATTAAACAGTGTTTTTGTTGGTCATGTTAATGTTGAATTTATATCAGTTTACAAGGTTTATATACTTTCGGTCTGTGCTTTAATTCATGTTGTCTTGGTAAACATCCAATGGTGTGTTTTGTTTGGGTCGAGTTGTTTTAACGCATGTTTTTTTTCTTTATATTCCTAGAATATAAGGAACAGCGACAAATGTTTTCTTACAACTAAACACCCTTCAGAGACTGAGGATCCAAAGGTTCACATGAATAAGGTCGATAAAGTGACAAGCTGTGTTCAAATAAGACAAATAAGTTAGTCGACAACGATTCATTTTTCAGACTTTTTCTTGTCTTTTTAGTTCTGGGCGACATTCACCAAGAGAGATGAAACTTTTTTTTTTTTTATCAAACAAAAAGAGGCACAAGCAAATTGGAAAAAAATGACAGTGAATTGTCGGTAAGTTTTTATTAAACCTTAAGTACAAACTGCAAAAGTAAAAAACTGTCAATATAACCAACATGGGACTCTCTTTCCGAGTGGAGGGAAAGGCCGAGATGCGGCACTAATAAATTAAGTCACCAGAGACCCCACCGTGAGCAAGTAGTTTATACTGTAGAAAACAGAAGGAACAAAAACAGAACTGAAATCAAAAAATCCCATCAGAATAAAATATATTGTAAGGCCATAAAAACTTGACAACCACTTTTCATTATGTTGAAAACACCCGACTCGGTATTTTATTAAATAGTCCTAAAACAGTTCAGTCTTCTGCAGGGACAACAACCAACAAACTGGATTATAGGATTTTTCCTTGACAGTCACCACTGGCAAGCTCAGTGCAACATGAGTAGCTACTACATTTTTGTTGAATTTTCAGTAATGAAAATGTAAAAACCCATTTTTTTTTGTCAACATATCTTTTTTTCCCTTTTCTTTAAAAAAGTAAAGCTAAACAAACAAAACTAGGTTGGGGGGGGGCAGTCATTGGCTACTCAATATCTTCTTTCTTGGTGATATAAGCAGCACTTAAAAGTTTTATACACGTGTACCAGAGCAACCCTGTAAGCGTCAAACTCACATGGATGAAGAAAGGGAAATGTAAGGCTTTTTCTTCATCGAGCACTCTTCTCTGGAACGCTTCTCTCTTCTCTATTCCTTCGTTCCTTTCTCTCGTCCTCATCCCCAGAAAAAGGCTCAAGTATTTAAAGAAATTTACAGGATTATGTACAAAAAAAAGTGATGTTTTTTGTTTTTGTTGGACTTTTTCCTCTCTAGAATCACTCATAATATATCTGGAAAAAGTACAAAACAAAAAATGCAAAAGCCAGAAAAAAAAAATATGAAAAAACAACTTGGATTTGATATTTCACATTTTACACTCTTTGACTAGTGGCTCTAACTTTAAAATAACACATCAGCAACAAAAGTAAAAAAAACAACAACCCACAAATAATAATATAATATTAATGTTTACTGGTACAGATGAAACAAGAGGACTGGAAGAATGGAATGTTAACACGATTGCACATCTAGAACCAGAAAAGCCTAAAAGCCTTTCTGCCCTGTGGGGATGGGGGAGCGTGAGCTAGCCATTAACCGATAGCAGGCGCTAACCCCCGGATTTTAAATTTTTGTGTTGTTATACAGTAATTATAACCAACAGCACCAATAAAATGGATCTCCTCGCTGAGTTTCAGGCACGGTTTTCACTTGCTAGCGAAGGAGTGATCCCTCCATACGACCAGGAAGTGAGGTGAGCGATGACCTTTCACACGTCAAGCAGCTGCAGCTCCGCCCCTTCTCACATTCACCGACAAACAGAAAAACATCCACAGTGACGAAAAAAAATTGAACATACAGAAGACTTCCTGCAAAAAAGAACTAGAAAAAAAAAAAAAGCTAAAAATCAAAATAGAACTTGAGAGGAAAAAAACAAAACAAAACTAAAACAATAACTCAACATCGTCTCTTTCAAGTTTTTACCTCGCGTCGCCGCCACCCCCCCTTCAAAATATTTAAAAAAATAATAAAACAATGCAGGAGCTGCATTTAGAAAAAAAATCAATACAAAAGGACTCGTCTTCCTCAGATTGAGGACAGAGAGAAACTTTGGGTCACGACTCGATTCCATTTTCAAAAAACTGGGAAGGAAAAAACAAAAAAAGCCGCCTTTTTATTTTGTCCCACGTTCACATCTGAGTGACGCCTGATTGGGGGGGGGGAGTAGGTTCACTCCCAGGAGGGCAGGAAAAAAAGTGATACAAGACGATGGTAACAAATGCAACCCATTTCACTTAGGAGGGGGGGGTGGGGTTGGAGGTAAAGGGTGCGATCCTCTTGCTAGGATTAATGCTTTTCATGTGGTGAAGGACGACTCGACAAGGGAGGGAGGGGGGGGTTCTAAAATCATCCAGAATAAAAACAAATTCTTTCACACTAGTGCAAAAAAGACATCTTTCGTTTCTTTTTTCAGTTCCTTTTTTTATAAACGAGCC
The DNA here is from genome assembly GCF_040054535.1 of Antennarius striatus. Taxonomy (NCBI): domain Eukaryota; kingdom Metazoa; phylum Chordata; class Actinopteri; order Lophiiformes; family Antennariidae; genus Antennarius; species Antennarius striatus. The sequence continues at coordinate 3,819,927 of NC_090789.1, read as the reverse complement.
TGTCGTACTAAGGGGGAGTTGAGTAATTTTTTTTTTGGGAGGGGGACTGAGGTCAGCTTGGGGAGGGACTTTCAAAGGTCAGACAATCTTAAATATTGGATTGTGAAGGAGGGATTGATGGTGACCCTGCTTGATGTGAAAGGTGAAATGGTGGGGGGGGGTGTTAGGGAGGGCTCAGCGAGGGTCGGGGCAGGGTTTGGGCACAGTTGAGTCGTCCCCCCCCTCCTCCCCCCTCAGGACACAGCAGCGGCCTTGGGTATGTGGCTGGAGGACAGGCGCGCCAGGGACACCTCCACAGTGGCGCGCTTTCGGGGGCCTCTCTTAGCTGGAGATGCTTTGTTGGGGGTCAAGCCGTGGCAGGGGTCCCCGACGCCTCGACTGACGACGACTCCCCCCCCTCCACCAGTGGCGCTCTTTAACAAGGCCCGGCCGCACACCTGGTTCACCAGACTGTTGATTTGCTCCTGATTGGACGGCAGAGAAAGATGAAAATTAAAATGGACTTTTTCCAACTTATCTGATGTTATTTTGTTCTTCAACTCAAATTCCACCTCTGAAACAGTAAATACCAGAACATAAACACAGCTCATGTTGGAACAGCTATTCTAGACCACCGAGGTGATGTCGCCCCCTTCTGGACAGACACAGAACTGCACCCACAGCAGAAACAGCTGAGCTAACCTCATCGTATCGGTACATCATCTTAAGGCCTCTGCAAGACTTGTGCTTCTCCACGTAGCGCAGGGCACACTCCAGACAGAACACCACGTTTTCAGTCTCCTGAACCACCTGCAATACAAAAACAGGGACGTTACCGTAGAAACAGACTCCGGATTTCTTCCCCTCGCTGAGAGAAGCCTGATTATTCATGCACAGATCTGCATAACGACTGCATGATGCCGTTGGCAAGGTAATAACTTTGCATGTATAATATAATTGCATTTGAGTCATCATTTAATTGCATCATCTTGATTTAGAGACTTTGAAAAGCAAGCCATAAAACAATGCGTAAAAATAAATGTACAACATGCTTTTAATTACAACACAGAAGATGTAAAATCTGAAATAACCAGCTAGAAATATTCCTGGGCATGAATACAAACACACGACTTGATTCAAGGAAGTCCTTAGATGACAAATCTAAAGATTGTGTTTCACGCATGTGCGACATTTTCAAAAATAAACCACCCCGTCGCTAACCGCTCCCTCACCATGGACAGGTAGCAGAGATGCTGACAGATCTGGCAGCGTCTCTCGGAGGATTCCAGCGCCAGCCACTTCCCACGGGGCTTCTTGCGTCCCTCGCCGGGTCCCAGGCTGCCGTCGTGGGTGCCGTAACGGGCGGAGGAGAGCAAGCCTGCGTTATAAAGTTCCTGCCGTTGGTGCATCTCTATGTTCCTGTTGGAATAGAAAGACGGTCAGACTTTTAATTCAACAGAGGAACATCCTCTTATTGACCTCTAATTAATCCAAGTGCTTCCCACCTGAGGTCTTTGAGTAGGGCAGAGATGGTGGTGAGGAGGAGGCCGTTGTCCCTCTTGGATTCGGCAGTGGCGATCTGGTACAGTAGCTTCTCCATGGAGAAAGGTTTGGCTATATGACGACACTTCAGGTCCTGTGAGGAAGAAAAAACAAGTTATTGTTCAGCTGCCATTAGTTTTCTTGCTTTCGCCTTAAAAATTAAAGAGGTAGTTTAAGTAGGTGAAGTAAATATGATGAAGTGCAACCAGAATCAGACCAGAATCCTTTTTTTAATACTAAAATAAAATGTCCAAGAGAATATATTTCAGGTACACCGCCTTGTATGAATGTCATAACACCCTTGAGGGAAGTCGTTGCCTCGGCTATAAATAAGACGGCGTTGCTGAAGGTACACGTACTTCAACATAATCCCCATAATAACAGTAAGAAACATTTCCTTCTCTCCAATTACCTCTGTAATGAGGTCCAACGGTCCAGAGGCTCGCTCATGATCACTCAGAAAAAAATCTGAATGCGCTCCCGGGAGAGACTTACAGATGGAATTACACCTTAAAGTTCAGCTCGAGAATTAAACTCTAGGATCCAAGTTCATTTATCTGTTTCAGTTTCAATCATCTAGACATAAATCAGCACTTTAAATGCTGCTGAACACAGAAGGACGGCTTTTAAAGCGTCGCCTCGCAAAGCAGCCACGACGAAAAGTCTGATTTATATTCCGCATTAACAGAAAATATTCTGATTCCTTTTTTTTTTTTTTTTCTTTCCCGCGTCTGAACGTGTGTCGTTACTCATCCAGAGGTTCCTACGCTGACCTTTGCCGCCTGGTAGCCCAGGTTCATCCAGTGTGGCGTGGCGAAGTGCACCGTCTCCGACACGCTGTAGCCACAGCACACTTTAGAGACAAAGGCACCGGGGTAGCAGACCACGAACTGGCCGCTCCGCTGGACCGTACGGTAAACCTTGATGCCTTCACGGCACAGCACCTCCGGAGAGATCTGGAAGACGGGAGAGGAAGCGAATAAACGTTACAAATCCAGCAACAAAAACACATGCAAGATACAACACATTTGCAGATACAGAAAACACCGACCATGATGTTCTTCTCCAACATTTCTAGTCCTGGGGTGCCATTGGCCTGAAGCAGTGTGTGGACCACCTTGTCCAGCTTCGCCTTCTCCTCAGCAGGGACAGAATACCTGTGGATCACAGCAGGACATTACCAGGAGTCTGTCCACCCAGAGGAAACGTGCACACATGAGGAAAAGACAAACTCACCAAATGCAATCAGCACCAGTGTGTAAGTAATCAATATATGGAAGGCGATTTTGGTCTCGAGACCAGCATGAGGTAGAAAAGACCATGCCAATGTTGAGCCAGGGAATGGTCACCCCTGGGGAGTCGAGGGACAGAGAGAGAGATCAGGTTAGCTCCTAGCGTGTGAACGCTAAACCGATGATGATGATGATGATGATGCATGTGGGGGTTTCCTCACCAGGCACAGCACCAAGATGCCTCAGAATGGATCCAGCGTTGTTGGGGAGGACGGTGAGGTTCCATCCATGTCTGAGGTGAAGAGGAGAAGAGGTTTTTTTAGCTGCTGAAGGGTGCAGCATGACAACGTCCAGCGAGCGTGTTGTGATGTTTACCAATTACTTACTTCGAAAACGGTTCCGACTTTCCGGTGGGAAAACCGCTGCCGTGTGTACTGGTGTCCACCTTCCCACAATGCACTGCCACGTGGCAGTCTCTCTGCTCCACCAGCCTCCAGTACTCTTGCTGCAAAGGACAAAAAAAGAGAAGGAACGTTTGAAGAAAGGACTCGAGTCTCAGGTGTGTCCAATGTGTCAGTGAACAGCTAGGAGTTGCACGCTAGCACGTTAGCACGCTAACCTCGACCTCGGCGGCGCCGGGCTCCTTGTTAAAGCACATGGTCATGGTGTTCCGGGCTATCCTAAAGAAGTTAGTCAAAGACACCGATTTCCCCTGCAAAACAAGAAGGAATCAAACGTTAGGAGTCAAATACGACTAAAGGAGCAATAAACAAATCTGATTTATAGAAAACCTCACAGAGCAGAGAAAAAACAAACCCTCACCCTCTTTGTTAGTGAGAGTTGACCTCATTAAAGTATCTTTTATACTAAAAGCTACGGCTGCAAAGTAGTTCAGGAATATCTGACTGCAGAACGCACTGTAGGATATTTTCTAAGCGAGTCAGTGGCGGCGCTGACTCGGTGTCCAGGCCTCTCCTGGGGTAATTAGAGTTAATTATACCCTTGACGTGGACTTTGTTCTCCTGATAGAGGACAGAAATATAACCCCCTCCACGGGGGCCACTGGCGATGAAAACCGCCTTCAGGTCTGAGCCGTGGAGACAAGCGACGGGTCGTATTTAGACAAGCCCGTCCTGTCAGGACGGCGATCCCGTTCACATGTCACCGGGGGGGTGAATGGAGCTCCTGTAAGTCAGCGGCTGACTGACTGTAAGGGGACAATATCTCAGTTCAATCCGGGGGGGGGGGGGGGTTGGGTTACCAGAGGGGAAGCTGGTGGGACATTCCTACATTGTTCAGAACTAACAGAACCAACGTATATTAATTACAGATTTCTGCTTCATCCCATCAGGATGCAAAAAAACAACGTTTTTGGAACGGCTCGGATTTTAAGGAAGAGCTGATGCATCCGGATGCAAGAGGAACCTGCAGGAGGGGGCACACCAAAGAGTAAGAGCTGCAAAGGCTGCTGAGAGATGGAGAAAGAGGGGTTTGGATGTGGATGTGGATGGGGGGGGGGGCTACCTCCTCTCTCTCTCTCTGACCTACATTTCATCCAGCCAGAATCAACACAGCTGCCAGCAGGCAGGGAGGTGAGCGCATGCACACAGGAGGATTACTGACCACCTCGCTGCACACGGAGCCGCATGGAAAGACTGAACACAACCAAAAGCACCAGAACCAACGCTGCTGCTGTTCGCTCTCACGCCCCACAATCCGTCTGCAAAAACCAACGACTACCAAAGAAACAGTAATAAAGTTCAATAAAAAGCTCCCCGATTAAGAATTAACATCTTTTGCAATAACGTTCTTCCACAGAGAGCCGTAGCACCGATTTATAGCAGAGCTTAGTTCCTCTGAAGAGGGGGGGGGGGTATTTTGTGACTTAAAAATTGGCACAGTGGTATAAAGACACTCAAAATTTAATGGTGGAATAAAGGTTATGGGCGTCTCACACCTCGTGTGAGTCAGAGGGATTCCAGACCTGAACACGGATGACGTCACATTAAGGCAGGGGTGTCCACAGGGGTGTCCACATCAGCATAACGTCTGTCCCCAAAGGGCCAGATGCAACTAATAAATGTAACTCAATGTAATGTCAAATAATAAATGCAAAATAAATATCTACTTACTGTTAAATAACTATGAATTAATTACTTATTTATAAAAATATGTTTCTCTGTTCTAACATAAATCCTTTTATTTTGTCACACAGAACTCCATCAATCAAGGATCAAACTATCCAATGAATAAAGAAAAATAACATCAAATATGAGTTAAGACATTAACTTTGTTCAAAACATTTTTTGTCAAAGTTAAATGGGCTTAATGACTGCATTGTGGGAAATGTAGTTTTTGGTCACACTTTTGACTTATTTTTAGACACTCTTACCTTCGATGCTCTGGCGGGCCACATAAAATGATGTGGTGGGCCACATTTGGCCCGCGGGCCATGAGTTTGACACATGCACACTAAACTGTCTTTAAATTGTTGTGTTATGTTTAAAATTAAACGACTCTCAGTTTAATTACTGTCCAAAAATTCGTGTCTCAGTCGATGCAAAGATCGCTTCGACGTCATGAACTCCTGACCCCGACACGACCGGACCCTCAGTGGAACCGATCCTCACCTTGTTAATACATTTGTGCTGGTCGCCCAGAACGCCTCCGTCCTCCTGCTGGTGCTGCTCCTCCTCCCCGTGATGCCGCTCCTCTTTGCCTTGTTTTTCCTGAGCGAAGAGCCGGCGACGGCCCGCTTTGACCTGAGCCTCCAGCTCCTTCAGTCGGTGATAAACCCCGTTGGTGCGGTGGTGGTGCCCCGCCGTCCCGCCCACCACCCCGCCCGCCAGCCCGTTCTTGGGCTCGTAGCGCGGCAGCACCAATGCGCTCGGCGCCGAGGAGTCCGAGAGGCCCTCCAGGGGGCCGCGGCGCAGCTCCAGGTTCTTCTTCTCCTGCAGTACCTCGGCCTGCAGCCGGAGGCGCTCCTCGGCGCCGAGCGAGTCGTACGACAGGATGTACTGGAGGTAGGCCTCCTGGAGCTTGGCCAGCCGGTCCTGGGCCGACTTGGGGATGCGCAGGAGATCGGCCAGCTTGGTCCACTTCTTCAGGTCCATCACCTGCTGCATCCCCCCCATGTCGTTGATGAGCTGGAAAAAACGTGACAGGTCCACTTCACAGCCACCTGAGGGGGGGGGGGGAGCAGAAGGAGGAAGGTTAACCCCAGGAGGAGGAGGAGGAGAAGCCAACCCAGTGGGGCTCGATCCAAACATCACCATCGCTCCAACAGAATTGAGCGTTTCTTATCACAATTGAAGGAGATTGTTTTCCGGGGGGGGGGGTTAATTTTATTTTAAACAGCCCAATTGAGTCGTCACCTATCAAACTGATCTGAAACGCCTCTCCGTGTGCCAGACTAACACAGTTTGATGATGTCAAACTGATCCGCCGGGCACAGTCAAGGATGTCATTTGGAAGCGGAGTGTTTCTGGCTGGCGGGGGCCAGATAGCCGGCTGCCAGATCGCTCTGGCTAACAGTCTGCACCCCCCAACTGCACTCGCTGGGCTAATCTGAATAGAGCTGTAAATAACAGAAACCAACACCAACGGTCAGCTCGCCAGTACACTTCCTGTTTGAAGTGGGACCTCTGAAAAGCTCGTAATTTAGAGAGGAACGGAAGGCGACAGGGTAATTTTGGGGGAAATATTGTTTTCGTGGCCCATCTGGCCCTTTGCCGAGTTGTTCCACGTCGTTATTATGTGGAAATAACTCGTATAGGGCGCCCCTGATACCGGTGGAAGCAGGATTTGTCTTTTTTTTTTTACCAGATGCTTTTCTGGTTTCAGATTAGCCCTGCTCCTCTGTGGCGGACTGCAGGGAGGCACCTGTGCCTCACCGCTTAGTTAACTCAATCAATCAATCAAGATTTATTTATATAGCGCTTAATCATGGCAACAGACATCAATGACCCCAGGAAGTAGTTGTGTTCATATTACATACAGTAATCCCACGCGGTTAATTCTTCCCAGGACCATCCACGAAAAACGAAATTCCACCATATAGCGACAAACTTTTTATTATTTACTGTAATTTAAATGTTTATGAACCCTCCCCATACTGATATTAAACCACCTTATATCTTTATTAACTTTTCCCACACTCTTATAGACTGTTTAAAGCACATTTGTGTTTCACGCAGCGCACACACGGATACTGTCAGCCAATAGAATGCGAGTACGGTATCACATGACTACCCACTAAAAATCCACGATATAGTGAAGCCGTGCATCTTGAAGCACGAATAAATAATAATTTTTTTTGGTATTTTTACCAGATACTTTTGTCGTTAATTTATGGCGCTGACATGAAAACTAGATCGATCTGGAGGGGATGATGATAATTTTATTTAAAAAATATACAATAATTTTTTTTTTAATGTTTGATAAAGAAACAACATCAGATGAAGACAGTTTGGAGACGTGGTCTCAGGTTGGAGCTGGGCATCTGGATTTTATTAAAACGGATGGCCCTGCTCCTAATGCAGGAACCTGTGCCTCATTGATTAGTAAATTGCTTCTGTTCATATATGTGTGTGTGTGTGTGTGTGTGTGTGTGTGTGTGTGTGTGTGTGTGTGTGTGTGTGTGTGTGTGTGTGTGTGTGTGTGTGTGTGTGTGTGTGAGTGTGTGTGTGTTTGTGTGAGTGTGTCTCTCTTACCAATGACGGGTGGCTCCTCCATGGTAATGCCCTGAGATTTGAGGTGCTTGCGGATGCAGGCCAGCCGCTGGACGTTGGGCCCCCAGCGCCGGCCCAGCATGTGGACCCTCTGCACCTGTGTAACGAAACGCATCTCCTCGCTCAGCTTGCACTCCGGTCGCCAGTCGGGCGGGGGCACCACGCGGCACATCCCGGCCGCTTCCGCTTGCTCCCTCACCGCGTCCAAGTACACCAGAGGGTCCAGGTACTCTCGCGGAGCTGGCCGGAAGACGGGGGCGTCGCCTAACCCCGCCCAGCCCTCTGGCCGGCTCCGATGGCGCTCCCACTCCTTCTCCTGCTCGCGTTCCTTCTGCCGAGTCATCTCTTTCTCACGCTCCCACTCCTTGTCCCGGTCAGCGGTCCGCAAAGTTGCCGGTTTGAGCTGCCCGGGGCTGTTGGTGGAAGTAAGCAGAGAGGAGGTGTTGGAGGAGGACATGGAGGTTTGTTGGGGGTCTGAGGTAGTGCTGGCACGGCTGGGGTTCTGTGGGTGAGTCTGGCCTGAAGAGGGGGAGGAAGAGGAGGAGCTCCGGCTGTGGGACCTACTTTGCTGTTGTTGTGCTTGTCTAATCAACATCAGCTTGCCAGCCGACGCCCGTTTGGGCCGCTGGTTCACCGGCTCCGCGTTGGCTGCTGGTGTCGAAGGGTTTTGTTGGGGCGGGGGTTGGGTGGGAGGTGGAAGAGGGGTGGCAGGCGGAGTCTGCTTAGGGGAGGGAGGAGCTTCTGATTCGTGTCCGTTAGAAATAGGCGTGGTCGGGGCGGAGGTTTGCGCGGCAGCTTTGTCTTGATTGGCCACCTTCTTGCTGCTGCTGCGCGTCTCCAGAGGCGTCGGTTGAACTTTGGCCTTCTTGGCCTTATTGTCAGTGGTTTTGGCTTTCTGTTCAACGACCCCCGCCCCCACCGAGTTGAGCACCACCTCCAGACGCCGTTTGGAGTTTCGCAGTCCTTCCCGACCCGGGCAATCTCCGGTGCCCTGTTGGCGCTGACACTGCTTCTGTCCGTCCTCCTTGAGCGGGGCGTTGTGCCGCTGCCCGTTGAGCCTGCCGTTGATCCGAACGCCGGCAGCCACGCTGTGCAGCCCGTTGGATAGTAGCACCTGTTTGCGGGTTTTTGCATTGCTGTGGTGGGCTGGTGCCACTGCTTTTCCTGAGTTGGCCAGCCCGTTGCTGGCTGCTGGCTGGCTGTGCTGATTGTGATTGTTCGCTGACGATGTTGCCGAGGCGGCGCTGTTGTGTTTGTTGTTGCTGCTGCTGCTGAGTTTGGTTTTCTTGACCAGTTCTTTCTGTTTGGCTTTGGTGTAGGTGACGTGGCCCTTGGACACGGTGGCTGTGTACTTCTTCACAGTTTTGGACGGCAGTCGGAAGTCGCGGCCCTTTTTGGCACCGCCAACAGTTTGTGCCGAGCCCGCCCGCGTTAGCCCGTTGACTTTAGAGACCTGAGAGCAACAACAAAGATAAAAAAATGACAGATGACAGGCATTAGATTATCAACAGAAATTTCAAAGCGCTTTAGCAGGCATAGAAACCCAACAGGACCCTCCAGAGGAAGCATAAGCGACAGAGGCGGGGGGGGAAAAAAGGACCTCATTGAGGAAGAAACTCCGGCCAGGACTTAGACTCTGGCGGGCAGTCATCCGGCTTGACAAAAGTTGACTGTTTTAGTGATTATTGGCACGATGAGTCTTATTTTAAAGCTGTGGATAAAGATGGTATGCAGATAACAAACTTCTAAAAAGAATCCTGTTCCTCTAGAAAACCTCTAAAAGAATCCCATTAAGTCTTAAGAGACACTGAGATGCTACCACCTCAGATTTTGAACCCTAACCCAACCGGTCAGACCAACACTATCTTTAGAAACCTAAGCTATTCATTAGAGAACCAATCTTCTGTCTAGATTACTATTATTTCAAACGCAGGTCCCTTTTGTGCCTGCTGTCTTCACAAAGCTGACATTTACAAAAAGGATATACGCAAACTAAAACCACAACTCCCTGAAAGAAGCAACAGCTAACCATGGGAAAGAAGGTGTGGCTCCGTTTCTCTGTGGTCAGAGGTCGGAGGTCACTGGAATGAACCTAAATTCAATCTGGCTACGATTAAACAGCCTTTTATTCGCCGTGGCTTTGCTCAAATGCCGCTGTTTGGCTTTTCGTGCGAGGAATTAAAGGTCCCGTTTATGTTGTGTGTTTGTCAGACAGAAACTGGGTGTGTGTGTGTGTGTGTGTATGTGTGTGTGTGCGCGCATGAATGTGTGTGAAGTGTTTGAGGCCTCCAGCTGTAGATCAGAGGTTTGGCACAGTGGTGGCTGGTTCCACGGCTGGATCGCTGGCTACAGCTGTGGGGAGAAACATTCACTGAGAGGAGCTCCACAGTTGGGTCACAACATGTTACAGTCCATTGTGTGAAGCTGAACCGTGTTTGGGACTCCGTCTGGCTGTTCCTGCACTGCCCTTCCCTCCCTCCATGGCCTCAACCCCCCCCACATTATACTTTTATTTCCCGTTTGCATTTTAAGATTATCCTCTTTTTCTCTTCGTCTTCTTTCCTGTCACTTTACAAGCTTCTCATTCCCTAATTCTTCTCCTTCATGCCGATTGGTCGGCTGATGCCTCACAAAACCATCATTTCAGATTTAGATGAATTTATATTTTCTAAGCACTTTTATACTCAAATTTAAATAATGCATACAAAGTAGGGATACACTCTCATACGCACGCCAGAACAGATCCCTGTTGTCAAGATAAACCAAAATTTGCATCTGTAATGATGATTTGTTACCACTTATCTGTGTGTGTGTGTGTGTGTGTGTGTGTGTGTGTGTGTGTGTATTCCTGCCCAGACCAGCTGGAAGTGAGCTGCCGAGCAAAGGAAAGAGGAGCGATGGAGTTATCAATCACGGTCGGGGCGCCACAGGGGGGGAGGTGACAGCCGGCCCATTGACAGGTCTGTCTTTGAAGGGCTCTTGTGTCACATTTGAGAGAGAGTGTGTGTGTGTGTGTGTGTGTGTGTTGTGTTTGTCTCAGGTGGTGGCGGGGCCGACACAAAGACCGGGCCATTAAAAGATAAGGGGGGGGGGGACTGAAACCTAACCCTGCCTCCGTCAATCATTGCCCTCCAACATGCACACACACACACACACACACACACACACACACACACACACACACACACACCTTCACAATGGATAAACAGGAGATGGAAGACAGAACATTTTTAAAATTCTAAAAAAAATTAAAATCAGAAATAGCGGCTAAGCAGCTCTTAGCTCGTGTAGCTGCTAAATTTGTCGGGCCGCAGTTTGCTGACAAAGCAGCCGTGCTGTTGTGACTGCTTCCAGCCACCGGGGGGCTCAGTGGTCCGACAGTCTCCAGAAAAGGGGGGGGGGGGTTAGACAGGCATGGCACGCTAGCCACGATTCTCTCAGGGAGAATGAGAAGAAGAAAGCAGCACATGAAAGGCTACGGAAATATCCTCATCCTGACTCGGCTAGAGCGAAATCAGAGGGAGGCGAGGATGAGACACACACACACACACACACACACACACACACGGAGGGGAGGCGGGTGGTTCTGGAGTGGATTTCAGTTGCATGTTCATGGGGAAGGGAGGGGAGGCAGAGGGAGGTGGGTCTAGATGACATCATGTGTTGCTATAGCCCAGCTGAGGCCTGGCAGGAAGATTTTTAACAGGCAACATCTGCAGGAGCCGGGGGTCTTGAGACGAGGGAGGGGGGAGATGGAGGGAGAGAGAAAGATGGGGGGGGGGGGCAGACAGACAATAAAAATAAAAAAAAAAGAACGACAGGAGAAAGTTTAACCCTTGCCGGTCCTCGCCTGACAAAAGAACGGAGACGTGGATGAGGTGAGGTCGCGTGCAGCTTTAGATGCGTTCGGAATATCTAACTAGATGACACGTGTGCGGGGGGGGGGGGCTGTGATTGGTCGGATTTTGCCAACCTGTTTCCGCTGGAGACTTGAAATCGAGACAACTTGAAGAAAGAATGAGAAAGATGATCAGCATCGCTCGACGTAAATCTGACACACGTCCGTTAGAGGTGACGTGGCGACAGGACGGCGACGGAAGGGTTAAATCCTGTGCTGAATAATAAATCAAACCGTCTGGGTAATTTACGGCTGGAACACCTTGACGGCGGGGCATAAATCTGGCTTAAGCCTCCTTTCCCCTCTGCTGTCTGATGAGGGCGGCGCGGCGGCGCTCTGGGCAGGTCGACTTCTGGAGAAAAGTCGCTGTGGCGCCCAGCGCTAAAATCACGCCGGACGCCAAACCCCCTGCTTCTGAAGTCTCTCCTCATTCGCTCACACTTGGGCGGTTTTAATTAAAAGTGACGGAAAAACACCGTCGTATGAAGAGCTCCGCCGCTTCCTCTTGATAGCAGTTTGCTAATAAATTTGGGAGAAATTGAATCACGGCGAATTGAATTATGATAATGTCTTTACCCTCCAGTTTTACACACATACCGTTTTTTTTTGTTTTTTTTTACGACAACATAATCACTTAACCTCTCGCGTGCCTTTAGCGTGTGTGTGTGTGTGTGTGTGTATGAAGACACACGCGGTTAAACGTGCGTACCGTTTGTCGCTAATTGAAAGGAGAGCGAGAGGAAAAAGCAAGGGAGGTGGGGGGGAAATGAATGCGCTAATCCTGGTAAGTGATCGGAACAGTGTTGTCAAGGGCGAGATCCATCTGTTGGACATGGGGGGGTGTGTGTGTGTGTGGGGGGGGGGGTGAAGTGATGGGAGCGAGGTGCGATGAGGGTGACGGGTGGAGTCGGCGAAGAAAAAGAGGATGAGAGGAAGGAGGGAGGAAAAGCATGTGCCGGATTCCGCATCAGCAGCGTCACGCGTGACGACAGGAACACGTGACCGAGGCTGGAGGAGGAAGAGGAGACAGGAAGAAGGAAGGAGAGGGAGCTTCAGGAGACGTTTCTGAGTCTCTTCGGTTTAATCTCCTCCTCCTCCTCCTCTAACGGGTTCCTTGAAACCTGCTCAGCAGCACAGAGAGGAAGGCGGGTTTTCACAGCCCCTGGCCAGCGCTGCTATATATAGACGCAGCCATGGCCGACCAAAACACAGTCATTACTCTCTGAGATGAGGAGAGGAGAGGAGAAGGAAACAAAGGCAGTATTTAGGAGAGGATAAAAGACGCAGGAAGACTTGGGAAAAAATAATCTGAAGGAAAATAAAGAGGATTTGTCAGATTCTTCACCTCGAGCTGAATAATCCACGTCATCTCCATTTACAGGACAATTGATGATGAAGTTTCCCAATGAGGAAAACTTTCCGTACCTGTTTGCGTAGCTCCTCGGCCGCCCTCCTCGGCGGCAGCCCATTGGTCGAGCCCCGACTGTTCGCCAAGGCCTGCTGCTCCCTCAGCTGCTCCCGGGCCTCCGCCCGCTCGCTGCGCTCCCGTAGGAGGGGCGGAGGGGGAGGTGGAGGGGGCGGCAGCGGCGGGGTGGGAGCGTCCCTGCCGTGGGTCCCCGCTTTGGGTCGGGGGCTCTCCCTGGTCCCCGCTTTACTGTGGAATACTGGAGAGGGGAGACACAGAGGAGGAGGAGGAGGATGAAGTTTCACTGATGAAAACCAACTTTGCAGAGTTGAGGTGCATGAATGTACAGTTTATGGGATGTTTGCACGCTTCATGCCGCATGTATACAAGTGTAAATCCCTCATAAGTGCAACAAGTCAATATTAAGCCCCTGTAGAGAAAACAAGACTCTGTGGAAAGTTCCCACACGCCATGAATACCCCTAATAAGACGCGGTTGTTTTTCCTCTTCCTATGCCAATGCCAATATGTGGACGCGAGTTCAATAACTGCTGGCACCAAACCCCAACGACCGGGCGGAAAAGTCCACGCAAACATTGGAGTGACAGGCTTTTGGCTCCCGTTTCAGCCACCAATCAGTGAAATATGCATGACTTAGAGGCGTGCATGAAGACGTCTTTATGCTACACGTCAATGAACCTGTTCAAAATGGGACAGAGGCGACGTCGGACGGGCGGCGAGGCGATTAACATACACATTCAATAGCGCTCTCTTCGGCCCTTTATGAGGCTCCGTTTCGGCTTTAACTTCCGCGGGTAGTGGGGAACGAATGACGGGGAGGCCGCGGCGCACGTGGAGCGTTGACGGCACACGCGTGTGACGCCAGTCTTACGGCGCGCTCTTTTAGTGTTCCGAGTGTCGTTGGTCTGCAGGTCTCTCCCTGAAAAATAAAAGAAATCCTGACATTTTGAGGGGCGAGCTAAGCAAGAACCCCAGCCGGATAAAAGCTGTTTAATTTAACTGTGTCAACATGGAACGCCGCCGACCCGAGTGGGGAGATGGAGCGCTGATAAATTTGTCTGCAATGTAGGGCCTCTACTGTCTCCTCTTACCTCCCAGAATAAAATGTTTCTCTCTTTGCCAATTCCAATGCTCCCCCCACCCACCTCCCACCTCCCACCCACACCCCAACACATCCCCACCGGTCTCCCAACTCCTCTTCCTCTTTAATAGCTCGTATAACCCTGCTCCCGCTGGAAACCGGCCCAGGCTTCATATACAAGCGTCAACGTTTGACACCGGTCTGAAATGTAACCAAAGGGGTGTGTGTGTGTGTGTGTGTGTGTGTGTGTGTGTGTGTGTGTGTGTGTGTGTGTGTATGTGCTCGATCGCCACGACAGCAAGAAAGACTATCTCAATGTCGGAGTAATGATCTTTATTCTATGTGCACGCCTACGTATGCAAACACTGATTCCTGCGTCCTTAACCCCCCCCCCATGTCTATTGAACCCGACAAAGTGTATCTGCCTATATTCCTCTTATCTATTTATTTAGCATGCCAGAGCGAAGGCTCTGCTTTGCAAACAGTGTTGGTACACAAGATAAGAGGAGACAGAGCAACAAGCCTGAATTCGTTCAGAGAGGGTTTAGATATCTTTCTACGGATACGTCCATACATACGAGGTCCCTGAAGCAACCAGAGAGAAGTGTGTGTGTGTGTGTGTGTGCGTGCTGCAGGGTTAAACAGAATCCACAATTTTTCTCCAAGACAAGTCTGCGGACCTTCGCTGGTTCTTTTTCCCGTAATCCCACCAGTCTGTTCCTCCTCCACATTCCACTTGAGAGGATGACGGAGGAAAGAGCTGAGCAAAGCGTTCACCTTTTGAACCTTTCTGGCGGCAATTCTACCGACTAAGGAGGGACCGTGGAATCCAGGTCGTCTTTCATGGGGGAACGTCTGGCCTGAAGGATAGCATGTCCTCCAGGACCCCCCTCCAGATTAAAATAGTTTCTAATGTGCTAAATGCTAACACAATGGATGGACAGCGACACCAGGAAGAATTTCACCCCGACTTTACTTCTCCTGATGATCAAGACCGACGTTCAGCCCAGATTATCTAACAGTGTTAAATTGGATCATTTTCAAACATGTTCAGATTACTTTAGCCGTTAGCCGTTAGCTAGTATCTCCAATTCAATTCAAACCGGAGGAATCTGAAAGTAGCTAAAAACAGTTAGCCGCTAATTCAAAGAACCAGCCCCATTATTTTTAATCTTGCATCATGTACATGTTTAATTCTGTAGGGATTAAGTGTGACAAAACCCTTGAGAGATTACATTTTTTTTGCAGCATCCTTATCTTAACGGTTACAGTATTTTCTGCACTATAAGCCCCCCTATAAAAGCCTTTAATTTTCTAGTAAACCAACAGTGCACCTTATAATCAGTGCGCCTTATATAAAATGTTTTTTTAGAATAGGTCCTTCACTGATGGTGCGCCTTATGGTGCAGAAAATACTGTATTAATGGTTCCGCTGAGAACCGTTCCGTTATTTTCAAAACGCCGCGTGTACCCACGCTCATCAAAATGTCGACTTGCCGCCACCCCCCCCCCTTTCCCTGAGGGGGTGGTGCATATGTACACTGTGTGTGTGTGTGTGTGTGTGTGTGTGTGTGTGTGTCGAGGGCCCCCGCCAGCTGTTGCAGCTCATGCATAAACACCTTGTTAGGATTTAGCAAACTAAGTGTTAATTGGTGTGGAGAGAGTCGACGTTCTGCTCGGCTCCGTCCCCGAGTGGCTGCGCCGGAATCCGCAGCGGAAAAAACAAGAGCGAAAAAAGTTTGGAAATTTGTTCACGTTCACAGTCGAACGCGACGCTCACACAATCGCACGCGCAAACGCCGCTGGGATGTCTTCTTCTTTCTCTCTTTCTGTTGCTGAATTTCTTTTAAAACACTCCGAATTCTTTCCAAATCGGAAAGAGTTGTTCTGCTGGTCTATCATCCTTCATCCCTCCTTCTTTCCCAAAGTCTCCCTCTTCATCCGTCTCTGGGAACGCCAGCAGAGCATACCAACTCCTCTTTTTCCTTCTATTCTCTAAGCACAGACAAAATCAACCAACTGAATTTGAATTCCAGCTCCACCAAAGCTGCCCCTCGTCAGGAACGACTGCGTTTTCCCCGTTGGGATCACGAAGGGGAGGCGTCGACTGAACGCCGACCGATGCTCACCGTGCCCGTTGAGCGGCTGCCGGGTTGGAATCCTGCCCTTGCGGGGGGTGGAATGGCAGGAAGAGGAGGCCGACACCTGGCTGCTGCTCCCCCCGCTGTGAGAGTGGACCCCACTTCCGTTCCTCATCTCCTCCTCCTCCCCGTCTTCCTCTTCTTCCAGGTCCTCCTCTTCCTGGGAGCTTCCAAAGTAAGCCATGTTGCTGGGCAGCGCCGACGAGCCTGGGGGGGGGGGGGGTAGCAGAAGGATGGAAGAACGGATGAGAGACAAGAAAAAGGGAGGCGGATGACATGGAATCTCAACATGTGGTGAAATATTAACGTGGAAATAGAAGCTGCTGGTGAATGACGGCGATCAGGCTGCTGTAGTTTCACCTGTAATTAGCGCAGCCGGCGGCCTAAACCACTCCTGCACACAAACGGCTCCATTGTTAGATTCACACACGTTAAAATAAAAAAAGAGAACCAACGACACAAAGCTGAAACAATTTGCAATACAAATGCACTTCAACAGCATTTATTCTGCGTCTGAAGACCTCTATTATCCTCCAGATAACAAAATCTGCATCTATTTAGCATTTATCTACAAACCTGTCAGACCTTGTTTCTGGTTGCTGCGGCGTTTTTTTTTTAAAAATGCCACAGCAGGAGATGAGTGGGGGGGGGGGGCGTCCGCGTGCAGTCGACAGTTTTATTTGAGGAACACATTCAGGACATGTGCTCAAATATCCCGTCTGTATGAAAGACCGACTTTTAAAAAAAAAAAACCCCAAAGAAGTCGCAGCTGAGCTAATCTCAAATTAGTCACTTTCACCCTTTAAACAGTATCGCTTGTCGATCTCTCCGCCCATACAAGACGAAACCCGATGATCTCTCCTTCCCTCCTCCTGTCATACTCAATCACTTTCATTGTCAGCTCTGAGAAAGGCGGTTCAGTCAGCGCTGGGAGGAGGTGAATGGTGAATGGCAGCGGATGGAATATAATGTTACTCCGGTTAGCCGAATGTATACACGCAGTCGCTCTCATAAAATGGTAATAAAGCCCAAAGCTATGTTATTAAATCTCATAATGTTGCACTCGTAAATCAGTGTGCAAACAGCTGTTGGAGCCACGCAGGCCGACGTGCAGAGTTGTGACTAACAGTACAAGTTTGGACAGAAGCAGAATGATGAAAACCTTCATCGTGTTTACCACCGATGAATCAACACACCAGGACGACGCGTCGTCGCTTGTTCGGGCTTGATTTCCTATTAATATCTTTTTGTATTGGAAACCGACTGGTTTGCTCCACAGGTGGTCCTCTATTTAGAGCCCCCCCCCCACACCCACACCCCTTTTGAGGCCCCCAGCTGCCGTATCTAGAGGGCAGATCCGTCCAAACAAAACCGTGAAAACTGGCTGTTATATAAACCAAACACCTGCTTGTAAAACTCTCTATTATCGCTTTAAGGTCAAATAACTTGTTTGATTGTCGATTGATCTGATTAAACCACGAAACGTCGATTAGCAGCTTCTGTGTTTAATGTTGTTGTTTTTTTCAAATGATCCTTTAAAAAGGCCCAGAGTGCTCAGTCGACATTGAGAGTCCATGCAAGATTATATGTCAATTAAAATAAAGTTAATCCTCTGCAAAAGAGGCTGAATTGTACGAGTCTGCATTAAGCTTTATTAAGTATTTAAAGTGACACTGAATTACGACTCAGTCAAGCCAATTATTAAATTAGGACCCTTGTTTTTGCAGCACGCTGACTACTTATCTTAAATTTGACACGTTCAATATGTGGGTTCATGGTTCATAATAAGAATATAGAGATAATAAAAGAATGAAGATACTTAAAATGATTCAAGGGTTTCACTTATACATTATTTGAAACAGGAACGAGCAGCAAAACGTGAGGTTTTAAGTCACACCAGGCTCACATCAGACATCAAATTAAAAACATGTAAAAGTAATCCGTCAGTTTGAACATTAATATTTTAATTCAAGTCAAACAGGACAGGATAAAGCATCAGGCTTCAGCATGAATTCATTTTTTTAAGGTCGCTACCTGTTGCTTCCGGGTAGTCGGGGAACCAAATGTCACATCAAGTCTATTTTGAAAGCTTTTAGCTTCGAGTGTTTTATTTTCTCTTATCAGAGCTTTTTTTTTCTCTCTCTCTCTCCAAACACTCCAGCATTAATACACCTTGTTGTGTGTTGGATCACACTTTCCACAAAAGCAGCTCTGCCAGATTCTAATTATCTCCTCAGAGAGCTGGAGAGAGAAAGAGAAACCTGTGGTGACAGCAGATTCCCCCAACAGGTTCAGCTTCTGAAGCAGGACTGCAGGGCAGAAGAAACGACAAGTGGTGAAATACGGTTTAAACACACACTCCATCGGATGGGGTTCTCACGCCAGGTGTGTGTGTGTGTGTGTGTGTGTGTGTGTGTGTGTGTGTGTGTGTGTGTGTGTGTGTGTGTGTGTGTGTGTGTGGCGCTGTCACGGCGGCTGACGTCGGGCGAACACGGGTAGCGATGTAAACGGCCGGACCAAAAAACGACAAGAGGTTTTACTTGTTTTTATTTGTCGGACACGGTTAACGCTGCCGACACACACATTAAAAAGAAAACACACACACACGTTAAAAAGAAACCACACACACACACACACACACACACACACACACGTTTAAAAGAAACCACACACACACACACACACAGAGCCAATGAGCTTCTAATTACTTGCCTCATTAGCTAAATGGCTGTAATTTACAGGCCTGAACAGGGGTCAGAGAGTCAATGGTGAACAGACCACAGGGGCATTCAGAACAGGAAGTGGAGGGAGGTGTGTGTGTGTGTGTGTGTGTGTGTGTGTGTGTGTCTGTGTGTGTTCGCATTCGCACGGAAGTGACGATCAACAACTTCAATCGCACAACTGTGTCCACCGCTGAAACACACGAGGGAAAGAAAATCTGAGAAGAGATCAGACAGAACCAGATGTTTAATAAATATTTAACATCCCCAAAATATGATCTGGAAGTTCTTGCAATACCTGCAAGGCCCTGAATGTATCAGCTATTGGGGACACACACACACACACACACACACACACACACACACACACACACACACACACACACACACACACACACACACACACACACACACACACACACAGGGAATCATAACTCCGTCCTTCCTCAAGACCTCCAACAAGGTTTGAGCCCAATCCCCCAATCACATTGTCGTTTAATCCACCTCATTCTGACCGCAGACGAAACATAATTAAGCCAGAGTCTATTAGGATTGTCATTTTTAACGGGGCACTTGGGTGGGTGGGTGGGGGGGGGTGGCGTGTGAGGGGAGGGGGGGTGTAATTACAAACCCTCTTTTCTCTGGCTAACCTCCTTTTGTCCCCATAACTGGAACTGAAACAATGAGGACTATTTAAATCATCAATCAGGAGGGTTTTCTTGGCTGCCATGGCGACATCTGGACCTGCTGACTCAGGTTAAAGAGCTTCATGCGTGCACAGGAAGTACGAGCGCCGGTTGGAAGGGAAGGTCAGAAAGGAGACGGACCTGAACTCTCTGGCACGGAGAGGAGAAGTTGGTTCCTACGCTTTGCCAAAAGTGTTTAAGTCGATCATTCCGGGAGACATGGAGACAGAGATTGAGAGAGGATTAGGGATTAAGTCTCTAATTGACATTCCTTGATGTTGGCGAAATCATTAACCTCACAAACAAGAGTTTCTACTGGTGGAAAATACAGAACGGGTGAGGGTTACATTACCGAAAGTTAGCAGCGGTGTCACAAACGAGCCACAAGAGAGTCGCAAACTAAAACAGTTTCCAGGCTTTAATGAAAGACGATCATCCATCGGAGTCTCAGAGAAGTCCCTCATCCCAGAGGGGATTGAGCTGTCAAGAGCAGCAGCCGTCAAGACGCTAAACACTCATCTCACATGTGAACGTTTGCTTCTAGCAGAGGACTAAAACACCATCAAACACAATCAAGCAAAGTAGCTTCGAGGATCCGAAGTACGATTCTTGGGATTGGCAAAAAAAAAAAGGGGAAAAAAAAGAAAGAACGAAAGACAAATAGAAGTTCGCCTCACATGTGGATTCGTGTACCAGGAATCAGGAGGTCACTGGTTCAAGGCCGGTGGATTAAATAAGCAAAGTAGAGAAACTGGCCTCGCTGAACCTCTGGGAGAGGCAGCACACACACAACCTGCTGGGGGTGGGGTTAACAGGGTAAACACAATGACACACTCCTAGAAAGGAGTCTGACACAGATTCTCAGGAGTGTGTGCGGAAAGTTATTCATTTATACCCTGATTTCTCCCTCCCTACCTCCTCTGTGCCAATGTGCACGGGCCTAAACATAGATAACACGCAAGGTGCATACAACAAGCGCTCCTTATTTAAATTCGAACACAAACGCTGACACAACAATGGTTGTGTCTTCAATCCCAGTCTGAAACAGGGAAACAAGGAAGCAGATCCTCAGCAGGAATCTCTTCCTTCACACTTCCTTCTGCTCTCAGCGCTGCCCCCACAAGGCCAATGGTGGTACTGCGCCCCGTAGGACACCGGAGGCAGACTGTCTGGCTACCGCCCAAATGGATTTCACCATGGATATAAACAGTCCAACTACAGGCCTGGACCACACATAAACACCCTTCTGAGAACACAGGCAAAAAAAAAAAATTGAGCACTCAGCTTGTGTGTGATGGGTTTTTGTTTGTGTGTGTGTGTGCATGAGATGAGTGGTGAGATAAATAGAGAAAATAGGTCCTAGACAGCGTGGGTGGTGAGCACACATGATGTGCACCCTTCCAGACAGACAGAAATATTATATTTTTCACTTTTCTGTCCGGTTACTCCCACATTGCATCAGGCAAGCCCCCCCCACCAGGTGGAATTAAAAATTTCTTTTCCACGGATACAGCAACAAAAACCCACCGGCTGGGTGGAGATACAAAGAATGGCAAAAGAAAAAGATGTGGAGATAAGAGACTCTGATTGGATGGGAGCGGGATGACGGATGGTTGTGATTGGACGATGCGAAGTGACACAACAGTTCTGCTTTGACAACACTTGTTTGTCTTTGTTGCTGCAAACTTTGTCGCGTCAAATCTTTCATGTTTTATCGTCTTTTATGTCGCTGTCAGAATGAGTGATGGGTAGAAGCCTTTGGGGTGGATGTGTAATGTTTACCAGATAAGAAAAGCAAACTCTGCTCTGTGTGTGTGTGTGTGTGTGTGTGTGTGTGTGTGTGTGTGTGTGTGTGTGTGTGTGTGTGTGTGTGTGTGTGTGTGTGTGTGTGTAATCTTCCATTGTGAATGTGTCACCTGGTATAAATCTCACTGATATGTAGTTTTAGGGTCAAAATGTGCCCCCATTGAACTTTGACTTGTGACAGGATGCAGGTGCCCCCGCCCTATGAAAAGCACACAAGCTGAAATGTACTTAAACATTTAAAAATAAGTATATATGTAAAAAAGGTTGAATAGAAATGATCCAAAACCACATTGAAATAAAGACTTGTGGGACATCACGGTTGTTTCCCTGATGGTGCCAGCGCCCCCGTTGGAGGCGTTTCAGTGGTGGATGTGAGGCAACAGAATGTTTGGTGGTCAGATCGCCACGGAAACAAGAACCACAATCTTAAAGCGGATTGGAGGTTTCAGATGATATCAAAGACTTGAGTCTTTTTGACAAGATTAACCAGGCTAACATGGCTGTCCTCGTGGGCTGAGTCTCGTCATATGCCCTGAATGCTGCACACGCACACACACCACACACACACACACACACACACACACACACGGAAGATAAGCAGAACAGGCAACATCAGTGGTGAGCGTGGATTTGTACTCATGCACACGCTTGAACACACACACACACACACACAACCTCAAGGGCCCTGCTGACATTCTCCCATGTCCTCTTCTTGGTGAGGGTCCCTGCGTTTGGGTCACATGAGAGGCCAAAGGGAAAACAGAGCAGAAGAAACCACGAACAGGAAAATGTCATCCTCACAGCATGGATAGCACACACACAGGCACACACACAGGCACACACACACACACACACACACACACACACAATGCTGGACTATAAATACAACAGTAAAACAGGGAGCGGTAGAATGGAAAAAGCCCAGTGGAAAACCATTCATTCGTTAGCTTAGCAGCCTAGCTCTAAAATTAGCCTGGGTAGTGCAGCCGAGTGCTACACGCCTTTACACACACACACACACACACACACACACACACACACACACACACACACACACACACACACACACACAAAATCAGCTAGCAAAGCACTATTCCTAACCTTAATTATAAAGAGAGAAAACAGCCCAACCAGCTACATCTCATTAGTCTGGTGCTCCATGTGAACGGGTGTGTGTGTGTGTGTGTGTGGGATGTTAGCTTAGCACCCAGAAGTATATGGGACATTATAGTATCAGCCTATGGAACATGGTGGCCTACATAGGCCCCTCTCACCAGGAGCTTCACCATCATTTTACCCCCCTCCAATTAAACATCCTTGAACCAGAAAGGTTCCACCGAGGCGCCGTTACGCCAGCGATCTCATCAGAATGGCGATCTGGAGCCACCAAACACTCCAAATCCAAAGTGAGTCCCTCCTGAGGCTCCGGCCTACTTTATAAGACGGGCAAAGGTTAATAAAGCAGGGTTTTCTTTTCTTTTTTTTCTTCTTCCAATGAGTTAATTCTGGTTGTGAAGAAATAAAACGGAGAGAGGAGTTTAATAAAGGTCAAGAACAAGAGGCTGGTCTTAAAATTTAAAAAGGTTGATTCAAGACGGACAAAGATGAAGGATAACGCTCATTTTATCAGTTACACTTGAAGCCGTTTCATAATCTTACAATTTTCTTTAGTTAGTTGGTGAAACATCTTTTATTTCAAAAGCACATTCTAATTAATACAAAGGGAATAATCAGTCTGAGGATCCAAACTGAGTTCCTGCATGTAATAATCTTCAGGTATTCTTGTTTAATGTCCAACAGCTCTTTTTTCTGCTTTAATTTTTTCAAAATGTCTTTTTATCAGAGCATTAAGCAAACCAATTTTTGATTGATTCATACATATGAATCAAACCAGATTGTATAATTATTATTACATTTTGTTTATTTTGCTTACTATTTTCCTACTATTAATTGTTTTCGAATGTAAATTCCTTTTTGTGCGAATCTTAGATTTTGTGTGAATGCGATTATTTTGTAATTAGTTCTTTGTGAATAAACGTCCATTTAAAAAGAAAAACCAATCTTACAACCTTTGTTCTACAAACTGAAAAACAGTGCAGATTTTTGTAAGATCCCACAAATCTTGATCTTTAAATCAGGAGGTATTTTTTTTGTCGTTTCCTGGTCGTGGAGCGGCTCCTCGGTTTGCTGACCGACCCGGTGCAGATTAGAAGGAACACAAATCTGTCATTAACTCAACATGAAAAGCGAACAGGACTTGTTTAACTCCTGCGTGAGTCAAAAGGGGCCTAAGTTAATTTGAGCGGCTGCACACAGGGGGAATATCTGGGCGAGCGATGGTATCTGCAGGCTTTTATCCCCAATAGTTTAAAAGACACGGGAGGGACGCGCACGCACGCACACACACACACACGCACTAATTACTGCGTCATTCATACAGCTGGTTTGACATCAAAGGTGCTGCGGAGCGCCGGAGGAACGCGTGCGGAGCTTGTAGTGCGTGTCGGGTGTGACGGCGTGAGAACTAAACGCAACAGCTGCCGCGGTGGAAGGCGAGGCGCGAGGTGTTACAAAGACGCCGACAGTCGCCGACAGGTGGGAGGAGGGACGTGCAAACCGAAGTGAATCTTAGCCTAAGGTGAGCACCACTGGTGGTTTTTGTGAAAGTGTTTGAAATGTGAACAAACCCCGACTTGGTACAGCTTGATATTTTTTAATTTTTTACACGTTTGTGTGTGTAACTGCAGATCGATGTGTATCGGGTTTCACTCTAGACTCTTAAATAAGAGCTGTAAAGACTTCCTGTTAGGTGTGTTGATGGGGTTATTATTATAACGCAGGTTCAAAGAGGGAGCGTTTAAACACTTCTGTCGTTACGTTTGGGTGTAATGGCGTCTCCTCTCACCTCGGAGGCAGAGGAAGGTGAGGAAATCCTCCGTCTTGGGTTTGCGTCTGGACAGGTCCTGGATGGAGGATGACAGCGATGAAGAGGAGAGCGAGGAGAGGGACGAGGACGGCACGGCGGCCAGGGCGGCGTTCAGGCTGCCCGGGTCGGCCACCTTGACGGGCGTCGTGCTGGGCGAGTTGGGCTGCGACTGGGCGAACTTCCTCTGGGCCTGGAGGCGAGGTCTGAGAGGAAAAGGAGAAGAACACGTCGGATTAGTTTGGAAGTTCCTTCTGACATGTTGCCGTTGTTTCGTGTATCAAGACGCTAAGACACAAAACAGGCAAACGTTAGCGATTTGCTAGCAGTGATGTCACCATACAGAAGGTTTCTCCAGACTGAATCTCTCTTCAGTTTTGTTCACACTGTCCATAACAACACACATAATGCTGCCACAATTTGCGTTTCTGAGAGATGTCTTTATAGTTTTCCAATTTTTACTTTTATATTGTATGTATACAGGGCGCCCTCGTTCCTCGCGGTTAATGCGTTCGAGGAACCACACGTGACAAACTACCTTATTATTTACAGTAATTTGACCGTTTATGAACCCTCCCCATACTGATATTAAACCACCTTAAATCTATATTACCTTTTCCCACACTCTTATAAACTGTTTAAAGCACTTTTGTGTCTCATGTAAGTCCGAGACTCACGGAGTGTAACGCACTTCCGGATGCCGTCAGCCAATAGAATGCATGTACGGTATCATGTGACTGCCTACCAAAAATCCGCGATGAGGTGAGGTCTCGAGCGTTGATTGTACATTTCTGTTTATTGTGTATTTTACACACACACGCTTTCAATTGCCCCTTGAAAACAAATAAAGTTTTTTGAATTGAACTGAAACTTCCAAATTAAGGGAAAATGTTCCTTACATGTTCTGGAGATTTTTTTTTTTTTTTACATGTAAATATGTGCAGAAACACATGAAAACAACATCATGTGCTCGGTCAAAGACGCACAGACGTAGAACTTGGTTTTATTTCTGTTCATCGCTGAGAGGAAGATAATTAAACCGTCTGTCTGTCAGAAACTGAAACACACACACACACACTCGGGAAACTTCTGCAAATACAAAAAAACCACTTTCACTTCTGTCCGTCTCTCCACCGCCGTTTCATTTTCGACTTCCATTCAACGTTTTTTTCTTAGTTTCCTGCGTGGCACATAAAAACCTCCGGGATGTCCTCCTCATTTTTCTCTCTTGTCTCTTTCCTCTCTTGATTTCACGGTGTGTGTCGGCGGCGAGGGAAGGAGGAGAATATCAAAGACGTGGATGTCTGAGCGAAAACGATGGGCTTATTTGTCACTCTCCTCCCCTCACACACACACACACACACACACACACACACACACACACACACAACCATGGAAGTCCTACAATATCAGGGGCCTTGATCGATTAGTGCAGCTGTGTGCGTGTGTGTGTGTGTGTGTGTGTGTGTGACGGTAGAAAAGTTGCAAAGCTGTGAAAGGAGCAATGTGATATCCTGGTATTATTTATCAATTTGCAACGGACCAGACTGAAGTAAGAGGAGATAGGATCATGTCTGGAGATCACCCACAATGCATTTGGCTCGCCAAAAAGAGGTGCAGCGTTCCGATTACACTTCAATCAGAGAACAGCGAGGTGTCAAAACGTGTCAATTTCCTGCCGTGACGCGGGCGTGAGCTCGATATGTGAGAAAAATCGAGCGATGATTGCGAGCGCATCGCCAAAGTGCCGAATCCGGCTCAAGAAATGAGAGGAAAAAATTAACCAACAGCCGTTTGCACACGACCAGTTTGTTTCCAATGGAAACACACAACTAGATATACAATCAATGTGATTGGCTGAGGTGATCGGTCTCCAAACTAAAAGTGCGATTGATAATTTTACCGGATCGAAGGTTTTCACGTGAAAGCGAGGGCGCCAACGGAGCCGTCGGTTTCCCTTGTTTTGACAGAACAAAGAAAACCACAGTTGGGTTGACAACACAACGGGGACAGGTGTCGCTTCACACAACGCTGTGATTTATTTGCAGAATAAGGAGAACAAAGATTGAGGGCAAGACGGCGGCGCAGGCGTAAAGGAAGACATTCCATCAAAGACGGGGGGGGGGCAGGAAAGACGAGAAAACTAATTGATAAAGAGAGGCGTGTTCGTGCATTTATATATAAAGTTTTTGGGGGGGAAAAATTCAAATTATAAGGAGGAAAAACGGCCGAGAGCAGAAACTTCTCCTGAAGAACATTTAGATTTTATTATAGAGATTTAATTTAACAACCTTCCAACTTACAGCCTGTAAATTCTGTAGCCAAAGGAGCCAGAAATGTTTCCATCTCCTGAAAATCACAGGCTATAATTGATACAGCCTGCATGCGATTATAAATTAAATTAACTATATTCATTACTGACCCTGTAAACATGTTTTGTGTTGTGATTCAAGGCAATAAACATGAATATAGATGCTTATTACAACAAGGGTTTTTTTTTTCCAAGTACTTAAACGTACACTAAACTTTGCCAACAAACTACATAATTAAATATCAAGTGAGGTATCTGCTAGTATGCTATTGGTTCAAATGTGCAGCCAAGCTCCGCCTACAAACTCCGCCTCCAATCCAATAAATTCAATTACTTCCAATTTAGTTTTGCATAGGAAGCAAACTGCAAACACGTTCTAGAAGAGAGAGGGTTAAACCTGGATGGTTTTATTGTTCCAGCCTTGAATAAATAGGATGCTATTAACTGCTTAAAAGGAGCTGGAGGAGGAAAAAGTGACACACACACACACACACACACACACACACACACACACACAAATAAATGAAAACCAGACAGCAATGAGAATAAGACGGGGATGAATAAAACAATGCGAGTACTACATCCTGTCTAGACGTTCTTGCAGGACCTCTTCCGACGAGCTCCGTGTTTTCCTGAGGCGGTTTTCTGCTGTTAGTGTTGAGCTAACTTGGGAGACGCGCCGCGGCGCTTTCAAAAAGTTTCCCCCTAAAACTCATCTCTGATAATCTGACTTATTAATTTTCTGTCTGCATCATCATCTTCCTTCCTCTGTGTGTCTATAAAAATTAAAGAAGATCAAATAAACCTTCAGCGGTGTTGCGAGAATGAATCCACAGGAAGTGGAATCACCTTCGGTTAAAGGTGGTTTTTAAAAAGGTGATAGGCCACACTCTCCTTTTGTAATCATGTTGGTGTTATTGGCGCTGCCACAAATTTTCGGCGTAAAAATAATTATGGCGACTCTTAGTTGAAAAATTACCTGGATTCTGTTGGAGATAAATCACCAAGTTTTGAGAATTTGTCAACGCTCACGCCTCTGCAGCCAGCAAGGAGAAAAGCTGGACTGTAGACAACACATACACACTGGAAACACACTCTTTAAATTCCCACAGACCATGTAAATATTGCGGAATCAGCAAAAGCACTATTTGCAGTGACACGACTGTTTTTTTTTTTAGGGTTGCCACGACGCTCGGCGTTAACATGATCCCCTGATTTACCTTCCGTCTGCCCAGAGAGGGGTTTCCTGCTGCCGGTGTGTGTGTGTGTGTGTGTCAGGGTACACGGTGTTCCCGTGCATGCTGAACTATAGAACGCACATCGGTGCAGCGCCACGGCGGCGGCGGCGCTGATGATCCGATTGAAGGAGAACGAGAGAAGAGACGTCAGGAGATGAAAGAGGAAACAGATCCAACAGGAGGAGAAAAGCAGAGAGATTACTGCAGGATGTCCACGTTCATCCCTTTCTAATCCACCTTTCATCCACCCCTTCCTGCTACCCCCCCCCCCCTACACAGCCATCCAACCCCGCTGCTCTAATGTAATATTACGTGTCACCGTAGCATCCAGGGCATTGATTGTCTCTTAGAGGGGCAGGAAGGAGGGGGGGGGGGTATTGTGACCATCCTGTCTGAGCGGCGCTGGAAGAGGAGGATGCAGAAACAGAGGATAAAGAGGCGTTTATGGTTCACCTCTGGCGCGTAAAACTGAGCGAAGAGTGAGAGTCGAGTAAAGGGTGGTTTAATGTGATTTACCCAAACAGACCTCGAGCATGAGGCTGGAAAGTTGGCATAAGCAGCGTTTAGCTAGCGATGGTTCCGTTGAATGCAGCGACACAAACTGGAGCTGTTAGAAACTGAAAATGCTGCAGGAGACATTCATTTGCCATTAAAACCTCTAAATCAGCAGTGGAGAAATATATGCCGGAATAAATGTAATTCAGATTCATAATGGTGTGTTTTAATAGTGACGTCCTTTTACTTTTGTCTACGGGATTCGGACAATTAAAGCCTCCTCCTCCGAGAAAAAAAAAAAAAAAAAAAAGCAGCTGAATGGAGGTCTACAAAATTTCCCACGTGACTTAAAGGGGCCTCAAAGGTGTGCATCTCATAATTAGTTTCTTCAAATTTGTTGATTTGGCACATTTGAACGTCGCCTATTGGTCAGTTTGGTCACATTCGTTCACATGTGGGCGGAAATCCTTGGAAAATAATTCATGCGTCTCATTTTATGGACTCTAGAAGTGTTCCTGGGGTTTGCAGGAGGGCGAGAACTCCAGACACACACACACTGTCAATCACAGAATTCCTCTTCAGCCTCCATCCCATCAACACCTTTCCAATGACGGCCGTTTCCATGGGAACTGCTCTGATGGAAAGACAATGATTTAATCTAAACTTGCGTTTCAAGGGCGTCGGCGAGCATCCGCCCTCCTTTAAGTGTCGGCGAAGCGAGGCTGAGCACCCCATCAGCTCCGAGGATGTTG
Source organism: Antennarius striatus (assembly GCF_040054535.1). Taxonomy (NCBI): domain Eukaryota; kingdom Metazoa; phylum Chordata; class Actinopteri; order Lophiiformes; family Antennariidae; genus Antennarius; species Antennarius striatus. The sequence goes on along the minus strand of NC_090789.1, from coordinate 3,790,968 downwards.
ATGAGATGCTCATGTGTGACCCCCTCCACCTCCCAACTCAGTAACACTTGGTCTAGAAGGGATTCGCTCAGACCCCAACCGGCTTCCTGGTACCACTTCCTTGTCATTCGGGGCGCAGGAAGTGGATGACGAAGCAGATTTGTGAGCGTTTGTGAGCCGATCTGACGGCGGGTGACGGATGAAACCACACATCAACTCATTCTGCGCATAAAACACTTTTAATAGATGCAAAGGAAAATGCTTTAAAAGCCAATTAGGCGGGATTAATTGTTGAAGCCGGCTCCCGTTGCCCGTTTGATTTATCGAATGTTGCTGTTGGCTCAGCATATCAGCATATTTCAGTTCTATATACATGCATCAAACGCAGACAAATGGAGTCCAATATGTTTAAGTACAAGTGATCTATAATTCAGAACAGCAGAGAGGGACAAATAAAGCGATACGGACACCGTTGAGACCGAACGCGTGATGGATGACTCGACTCTAATTGCTCAAGCTCGACAAAAACATTTGTATTTGGCATTTGTGGAACAAATTAATGAAAAGACGAGTGTGTTTGCAGTCCCGGAGCGGGTTTTTCTGCGCCTTGTAGGCGACGCAATTTTCCTCCAAGAGGGATGCCGTAACGGCACGGTTCAGTTTCAGATCTTTGATGGAGGTAACCTGATATTTGGACGCGACCAGCCGGTGTAAAAGGAGCCCGCGAGGTCGCATGTCGATTCTGGAATACAAGCAGTTAACAGCGCCTCCAAGAATGTGGCGTTAATTGGAAAACGACACACATCTGAGGTGGCGTGCGTTCCAACACTCCAAAAGAGAGACCAGGAGTGAGACGTAAAGTAGAAGAGAAACATTCAAACCCGGTCCAGACGCGAGAGTTTAATACATACATAATACAAGGATTTGTGTTGCATTTGTTGGCGTTTTGCAGGAATACACCCCGTCTGATTGGCTGGATGCTTCACGAGGCGCTGGCATGGGGCTGGGCTTTGGCAGACGTCGTCCCTCCCCTGGTAGAAGGTTACTGTGTGAGGAGGAGAGCGCTGATCCAGAGTCTGTACCTTAGAGGGCCGTATTAATTGGCTCCAGATGCCCCACATGGTCCCGATAAAACACTACCTCACTGCAGCTGCCTCGGCGAGAGTGTGTTTATATCTGAGCCGCTTTAGTGGTATATACGTGTGTGTGTGTGTGTACTTCATCTTGTTTTATTCCATTAAGAGCTGCATTAATGTAGCCGCACATCTGAAAACCCCCGACGTCTGCTGTATCTCAAAAACGTCCCAGCAGAACGACCCGATGTTTGTTCAGATCCAGTCAATCAGGACAAATAAGTGTAATTGCATAGTAATAAACAAAATATGAAATAAATATGTCAGCATTGGAGGATAAACACAACGACTGCAGCATTTTAGCACGTTTAACGCACTAAGCAGCTCAAAGAGCGACTCTGCTGGCCTTTACAGGTATTATTCCTCGTCCCTTGGGGAGGGGGCACCGGGGGTTTATAGAGCATAATGACATATTCAGACCCGTTTCCTAAAACCAACGCTGTGTGGTCGGCGTTAACGGCTAAAAGGGGAACCGTTTATTGCTTTTCTGTCTTTATGCATTTGGGATGCAGTGGAATGACCTACTGACCTCATGACCTTCAGCCCGGGCATATGCACTCACACACACACACACACACACACCCGACACAAATAAACACCACGATCAGTCGATGAGCCTCGACTGCAGGGAGAACCGATTAGCAAAAAACACCTAAATGTGTATATTTTTGGGGTGTCTGTGTGTGTTTTGTCAGGACTCTTAACAGATTTGTGTCAAGATCACGATAAACATGAGAGCATTAGAGGCCTTGTCCGTGTGTTTGTGTGTGTGTTTGTGTGTGCGTCCTGTACTGGGACATCTATATGCTTCAAGAGATCACAATAAAGCTCAATATGAGATTAGAGATAGAGCTCCGCTGCTGCGCTTCTTTAAACATCACCTTGGTTTCTCACTCCTCCTCCTCTGAGCGAAACAAAGAGAGTGAAGATGGCCCGATAGGCAGATGTGTGGAGAAAAGACATCCTGACAATAGACCGAGCCGAGCTGTATCGCTGTGAATACATACATGATATATTAGGTCAGATGGAGCTCGCCCATTGTCTCCCTTTGTCACCTTAAAAGCGCTAATGTGCTAAAGCGGCTCTACGCCGCAGCTAAATGTCACTAAAATGACTACAAACTGTTCAGATTTAAAAACGTGGTGAATTACATGGAGTTTAAAAACCTCCAGACAGGAACCATCAAACTCCGAACTAAATGGGGGGCTTTGTTAGCAGACAGATCCATCGCTCAGGACCGCTCACCCGTGGCCCTTCCTGAGCCGCAGCTTCCCTAACCTTGCAGTTGTTCTTAAATCACCCCTGGGAGAGAACGGCCACGGCCAGGTTAGGTCGATAAACATCACAAATGATTCTGTGGCTGCTTGGCAATCAGTCTCATTAGGCTACAGTCCTGACGTGGGCCTTCAGAGGCCCCGAGTGGGAGGCTGCAGGCTAACGGCACAGAAAGATAAAGCAAAACCAGAAAGAGTGGGGTCAAATCTTCTGAAATGAATAATTTAATGACTTCTTGTTTAAATTCTGTTTATAATCACAAATCAGATGAACGCTACATTTCCAACTCGCACAAGATCCCCCGGGTGGAGACGACAGGACGATCCCTCCTGACGGGGTCGTTTCAATCTGAAGGGGAGAACCTCTTCATGTACTTATGAAAAATGTCCTTCACACACACACACACACACACACACACACCAACACTCTAATAGCGTGGTAAGATGTAATGCTGTCAGCCTTTGGCTTTATCCATCTCTAAAAGAAATACTTTTCAGTTTTTTCCCGGAACACACAAAGAGCTACTCGTTCGGAGGCGTCGTCTTTTTAAACGAGACACTGAGGCGGTTGTGAAGTTATTTTCTAGAACGCAACAACAAAACAAAGTGTTGAAGAGCTTTTCTGACTGGCGGCGCCTGTAGCTCAAGATACAAGAAAATAAAAATAAATCCCGTTTATGCTTTGCTTCTAAGAGACAATCTACAAACGCCACACGATTGGCTGAAAGCACCCAAGCACTTTCCATCCAGCTTTCCGATTGGTTGCTTGCTTGAACGTGTTAGCCGTGCAGCTAGGTGTTGCGCTCCATATAGGTTCCCCTCACAATTCCATCTTAATTAAATCAATACACACATTACGGCCCTCCATAAATACACATTTGCAGTGTGTGTGCGCACACACCAGCGTGTAATCTCTCCTAAATGGAAATGGTGATTATGCATTACCGACAAGAGTCATTGGTTACGCCAGACAAGTGTGTGCGTGCGTGCATCCCCGTGTGTGTGGGTCTCCGTGTGTGTGTGTGTGTGTGTACACACTTGGCATTCATTAAGTCGAAACAAAACAAGCGGCAGCAGCTGAGTGTTTGAGTGTGTGTCTTGGCCGAGACAACAGAGGGAATGGATTCAAAGGAGAGGCAGAAAGAAGGGCTCAGTGGAGAAGAGAGGAGACAAAAAGAGGAGAGAACGCAGAAATGAAGTGAAGAAGTCTGTTCCAGAGAGCCTCTCAACTTCCGACCAACACACACACACACACACACACACACACTTCTTGTCCCGCACTTTTAGGGCCCTTCGGAAACAGTCGGACAGCTGCGTCGCCGGGGGGTTACGGCTTTAAAAGCAAACGTCTCGCTCTCGCTGGTCTGCAACGCCACACACACTCAGAGGTGAACACACACACACACACACCAACTACACTTTACAGTACTTTCCGTATTACAAGGCGCACCAAAAAGCCTTGAATTTTCTCGAAAACCGACAGTGCGCTTTATAATCCAGTGCTTTTTATAATCCAGTGCGCCTTATAGATGAAAAAGGTTTTAAAAATAGGCCATTCGTTGAAGGTGCGCCTCATGGTGCAGAAAATACTGTACTTAAATTTGCCACAAAAGTCGACACTGAAGTTTTCTGCTCAACCGCCAAACCATCGATCAAACCACCTCACGATCACGAGTGTTTAACGTGTCGACACGACGACGACTAACACACACACACACACACACCCCAGGTTGCTGTGGAACAGGAAGTAGGTCAGTAAACCGTGAATCCGGTGAAGCTGAAGGGGTTACGAGTTTCAGTCGGCGAGGGTTGCAACGGCCTGGCATTTTGGTGGGGGGTGGTGGCGGTGGTGGATGGCGCTGCCAGTCTCCACCGATCTCAGGAGCATGGGAAGGCAAACACAGAGTTGATCTCAAAGACTTCTAAAGGGGGCCGCTTCCTGCCAAAAATCACTCGCACCTGTCCCCCTGCCTCCCTTCCTCTCCGCCGCCGCCGCTCCTCCCATTCCTTCCCCCATTCTATCCCTTCATCCTTCAAGCGCAGTGTGAAACTTTTTTTTTTTCCCCTCTTTCGCTCGAAATTGGACGCCGCTACTCCGCCGCCGATCTCCCCCCCCCCCATTCTCTCTCTCTCTCTCCTGTTTCTGTCGGTGCCAGGTGTAAAAGCTGCTGGCATCATCTCAGTTAGCCCCGTTCAGGAACAGTGGAGGGCGGCCATGCCAGGGCGCCGGAGTCATCCTTCACACACTCCAAAGTATACACAATAAGCTTTTTAAGAGGGCAGGAGGCGCTGCCAAGCACTGGCTGGGCTTATGTTTCATTAGCATCAGATAGAGAGCCTTTCTTTATTCATTCTGTGTGTGTGTGTGTGTTTGTGTGTGGTTGACTGAGGCTGGGTTCCATATAAACGCCACACACACACACACACCCGGTACGACGGGCCACCAGCGATCCGGAGAATAAAAGTGAGAGAGTGTCATTATTAGAAGTTATTTCCTCTGAGCTTGATGGTGTGTTTAAGCGTCGCTACGGGCAACGGGGGTCACGCCGTTCCACTCCAGCACGTCCCGTCGGTGTCAGTCAGAAACACCCATCGGCGATTCTTCACCTACTCTGCCCGAATTCCAAAAGTTTATTTCCCATCTCATAAATCCATTCCTGCCAAGATTTTTTTTTTCTTTTTCTGGAGCTTCCAAAAAGCTTTTTTAATTTCCCTCAGAAAGCGGTTCTTGTGTTTCCCGGCCAGGTAGATGAAAGCAGGTAAACGACGGGGCTCAGATTTGGAGGTGAGGGTATCGGATGACGGCGACCGGGACGGAGGCAGGTGCTCCACACGGCGTGAATGGAGCCTGTATGGACCGCTCATTACAGAGGGACATCTGCTGCCGCTCCCCCCTTACACCCCAAGGCTCCGCCCCTAGCTTTATACCGACGTTGTGACGGCTCATCAGAGTGTGTATGTGTGTGTGTGTGTGTGTGTGTGCATCCCCACTCGCAAAGATACACACACACCTGCCACTGACAGCGGCTAGAATGAAAACTGGAAGTGAGAATAAAAATAAAAAAGGATGAGAGATTTACGTCTGCCGGTTTGTGTCCGTGTGTGTGTGTGTGTGTGTGTGTGTGTGTGTGTGTGTGTGTGTGTGTGTGTGTGTGTGTGTGTGTGTAACACATCACAACACCCCTTTTTTTTTAAATCTGCTGCACGTTCTATAGAACCCGATTATTTTCCAGCTAGTGTTTTCACAAATCAGCCGAATCGCATTAACAGCATCACGATCAAAGATCCTTTATCTCCTGTTTTCTCCTCTATTAAAAGAGAGAGAACACAGTCCTGAAATAAATGCCTTCCATAAAAAACAACACAAAAACACACACAAAACAACACAAACCCAGCACTCCAGCCAAAAATGAACAGCTCCGTTTTCAAATGATTCATTCAGACAAACATGGCAACGACTCTGAGCTAATTATAAAAGACTAAAATGGCATTTGTGTTGAAAGCAGAGGGGGGGCGGATGCGCGCTCATTAAAAGACCTCGATGCCCCTTACAGGGTGGCAATACAATATTTACACATCTGTCATCTTTAATTATACAACTAATGGCCGAGTTGTCTTTGGCCCGGAGAAGGATGAGGAAGAGATGACGAAGGGAGTGCATATAGCGAGTTTATAAATCAACCTGATGGACGGAGCAGCGCCCAAACGCTGCGGATTGATTTTTCTGGGTGGTGTTGTTAAAGAGGATACATGAGAAGTACGAGGAAACAGAGCGAATAAATTACACAGAGAGATGGACGACCAGCCAATGAGGAAACAGGAGGAAGATAAAGCACGAGTGGAGGCAGAGAGAATCACACGGGAGGAAAAACCGGGTTCATCACGGCTAAAACGTACCCAGAGGTGGCCACGCGTGTGCCGGATTCAGTCGGGATTCTCTCAATCGGGTTTGATCCACTAAAAAAGAATTTCACACACACACACACACACGCAGGCCTCACCTCTTCTTCGCAGGGCCATCCTCACAATACTTGCTGCCGCCCAGGCCCTGAGAGCGTAAGGACCCGTCGTCCTTGTGGCCGCCCTTTGACCCGGAGCTGCTCAGCTGCCCATTGGCTAAAAGAGAAGCACCTGAGGAGAGAAGCACCAATAAGAGTTAAGTTAAAAAAAAAAGGTGGAAAGAGGGAAGTTCGTAACGAAAGAGGATGCAACTTATTCAATGACACAAATACGGCCGGTTCCTGAGCAGCGTCTGCGGTCGAAGCCGATCAGACTGAAACTCTTACATCACTTCCTGTCACGTCCGAGGGAGTTACTTAATAGTATTCCTGTCCACATTTGCCCCCATTTAAAAATCATTCAACAAAACATTTTTTTTTTAAAAAGGGCAGATATTTCGAATCAGGGCGAACGTCAGAGGAGAAGTCATACGATTAGGGAAAAGAAACGAATGAAAGTGATTTTGAAAGACTTTATTTCCTCATGGGCAGTTCCTGCGATCCTTGGAAAACGTATTGCAGACCCATCGCCTCCGACCGACGCATCCGAACAACCAGTGGAAGGTTGAGCTGAAACATCACATTTTAGAAAACACTGATTTAATGCTGGGTGATAATCGATCACATTTCCCTCCTTTTCCCCCCGTTCGGAGAGGCGCTCACGCCTCATTGGAGGTTTGTCGGATTATTCAAGTTCATTTAGCAAAAACAAAGACTGATTCACAAGCTGGTGGTGAACTGTTTAACGCCGAGCGCTCCCCTCCATATGCAGTCGCTTTCTCATTGCTTTGAAGGAGCCTCAAATCCCCGCCTTCCCTCCACCCCTGGTTGACGGATGTTTTGCAGGGATGTGTCACTCATCCGGCGCTGCGAACTCTTAATAGTGGGTGTCAAAAGGAAATAAATTAAGATAATAAGGACAGCGGAGCAGAGGTTAGGATGAGTGGCAACTTGAATGATATCCTGTTAGCCAGGAGGCTACTGTCTAACAAGCCTGGGCGTTGTGTCATCTGAAGAGGCTGCGATGGGGGTGGGGGGGTGGAGTAGGAAGATTAAATGACAGTGTAGGAGTCGGGATGAAGATGAGCAATTGTGCAGCAGGTAAAACGAGTAGTGAAACATATGATTTAAGTGAGACTTAGGAGTGGGCACACACACACACACACACACTTTGCTATCGCTGCATGGATACGGAGGCCTGTTGATTTTTCTCACACACACGGGGCAGGTCAGTACCTGAAGGCGGAGGTACAGTCATCGCACATACATCGCTGCGGTCAGAGCGTTAGCCAACCGGGTCGATGAGTAAGGCCAACGCACCGCTGTCAGAGCTTTAGGTCGTTGTTGAGAGAGCCTGGAAGTCTAGGGTGGGGGGGTGAATCACTGCATCACTATGTGAGGGTTCGCACGGAAGGCTTTAATCGGAGTTTCATATGGAAACCTTCCTATGGAGACCTGAGTCGTTCTTTGTCAAGACTTTTTATCACTTTCAAACTGGGGGGGGGGGTTATTGAAGATAATAATTGGTTAAGGAGCTAAAAAAAAAAGTCATGAGATTCCTGGAGAATGTTTTTCTCCAAAGTTTCATAAGAGCAATAAAGTGAAATACATCATTAAATTTTACTGTGCTCAGAAAATGACTGATGCATGATGCCCCTATGGGGGGGTGGGGGTGCAAACAAACAGGCAGAGGCCCATCTCTCCACCCCCTTTTCCTCCTTTCCTTCACTCCCTTCCTTTCCTCTGAAGAGCTGTTTGACGTGTTCTTGTTGCACATGAACGCCGGTCTGAGGGTTGGAGAAGGGAACCCTGGGAAGGCAGACGGCGAGCGCCGCAGACAAAGGCTGGGGGGGGGGGGGTTGATGGGAAGGGAGGAAAATGCTGTGGTGTCACTCTAACATCGGGAAGGTGGGGGGTGTAATCAGATTTATGCCTAACTAAGCCCATCGCCTTGTTACTGTCGTCTCAGAGGTCTCAGGAGGTAACGGGAAGGGGAATATAGCGTAGCATGTGTCTTAGGGATGAGGGGAGTCAATTAGGCAGTGTGGGGTTAAAAAAGTGTTCATTTCCCAAAGGATTGTGGGTTCTAGAAAAGTTCCATCATAGGTTCTTGGTTAGACGTAGACTTCTTAGGAAAACGACACCGCTGTGAACTTATCCATCGCAGCTAAAAGATCACTAGACCCTTTTTCTCAGGCAAACTAAATTCTATTTCATGCCTTTTGTTCGAGCAACACGCTGTGCCTGTGTGCAGTTAAAACTGCGGGATAACATTTAAAAAAAAAAGAACATTTGACAATTTTATTTTCGGTAAAAACTCCCCGTCGTATCCATTCCCAGATGTTATTTTAAGAAGGGGACAAAGATACTGAACTCCAGCGTGTGGTGAGAGGATTTCAAAGAGGACCAAAAATAATGCTCGTCTTTCCAATACTGGACCCAACAACGGAACACCACGTTCAAGCCGACACCATCGAGTGTCGTCTGCTTTGCGAAGTTCAAGGTTGTAAATCTGAAGTGTCCAAGAGAAAGATCGGAGACTCTAAAAGGTGGAGGATGGACTCTTGATAGTCTTCTACCCGGTAGCCCGGAGGCAGAACACAGATAGCCAAAGCTGGTGGCGCTGGCGGCGTGGGAAATCCAGGCAGACAGCAGCGTGACAGCAGAGTGAGCGCCGGACGAATGGGGATGGCGTGCATAAAAAACGGGAAGGATTGGCGAGTCTGAGACGGGCAGACGGGCCGGAGGAGAAGCAGAGGCGACAGTCAAGAGTCTTCTCCTGGTTTTCTGGCTGGCAGCCATCTCCTCCATCAATAGCACTCAGGAAAATAAAGAAGGACGACAGGGATAGATGGGGAGAAGAGGGAAGTGGCGAGCTGAGGAGGAAGAGGAAGCTCGAGCCATTCCATGAACAACGGAGGAAAAGGTGGGGAATATGGGATGGAGAGAATAAAAAGAGGAAGGGTTTGGGTGACGGATGCCGTAGGTAGGAAAGAGACAGGAGCAGAGGACAGGGAGGACAAAGCAAAAAAAAAGTGGGAGGTGGTTAAAAAAAAAAAGGGAGACAGAGATGGATGGAGGGAGCAGGAGGGGAGGGAGAGGTAACGGCGGGGAGGGGGGGGGGTGGAGGTACATAATCGAGGAGATTGAGCAGCAGGGGGGAGAGAGGAGACAGGAGCTGGTGGAGGAGGCAGAAACCAGAGTCCTATTGATGTGTAATGAAACACTGCATCCGGGGAGAGACGACCGGAAGGACGATCAGATGGAGGGAGACGAGGATGAGGGGAGGAGAGGAATTGGAGGAGTGTGATGGAGCGGGAGACGGATGACTGGGTGGACGAGCTTAATGTCATTTGTTAAATAATGCAGGCGGCGAGAGGGAGAAACAGGAAGTGTGATGGACGGCTGCCAGCCGGGAGAGGTAAAGTGGCTGGGGAGATGGCATAATTGCTGGCTATGGGCAGGGAAGAGGGTTGAGTGGGTGGGGAGACGGATGACACGCACACACACGCACACACTAACACACACACACACCAAGGCTGCCACGCCCCCTTTTAACACAAATAATCCTACCTCACGGCGCCTGAAGCTCGTTTTTGCTCAGAGATCGCGAAATACCGCCGCAACGAAGATCATGTGACCATCCTTGAGCAAGGCATCATCAGTGCTGCCCCCCTCCCACCCCCTTGATTTTTAAGGATGGGTCGAAGGCAGAGATTTCATTCCACAGCATGGTGCTATGAATGTGACAAATAAACCTTTCATTGCATTTATACAGAGCAGCAGGCGGAATAAACACGCTGCGTGAAAAAAAGAAGCGGGAGAGGGGAGGAGAAAGGATAAGGGAAAGGATGGACAAAGTGACACCTGGGGAGGGACATTAATGTGTTTTACAGAAGCTTAACCTTCAATCAGAAGCTATTGATTTACCAAAAAAAAGGTGGATGCAGCTCGATCCATAAGTCGATCAACAAAAGATGATAGCGCGACTAGCCAAAACATTCCCTCTATCGCGATGCCAAAGCAAACGAGGCGATCGCACCGCCATTTAAACTTCTCTTAATTCATTTCCTGAGGAATCGCTACGAACATGACAGTTATAACTACTCCATCATCTTCCCCCGACGCCATCAATTAAACATCTAACGATTATGTGCCTGCCTGCTCCGGCCCCCTCAGAAACGGCTCCACAATGACGCCTCTGTGAGGGGGGGAAGCCGTGGCTCCAGCATTAGCCCACACTCTCTAACCCGCAGTCCTCTAAAACAGCAGGGGCGTCCCATTCAGGATGTAGCGCACGCTGAGCGTGATCCTCCAAAATGGCTGACAGATTCACCGCGAGGGCTACGCGAGACGGGAAACGCTGCCACTGGTACAACCTCCACAAGCCCCGCTAACCTGCGTTTGCTCTAAAACAGCGGGGCCCGTCTATTCAAGGCGGCCTGCTTTTTGTGTCGGCGTGGGCTGCTGTCGTTACCCCCAGCACGACGGGCCGCCGATGCTTTCTAATGAGTCATTTTTATTCAGACGATAAGGTCAGCTACCCGCGGCGGCTTAAAAGGCCCCGAGGAGCGGTGGAGTGGCAGCTATGAGACGCCAGACAGACAGAGATATGTTAGCTAAAAGGGAAGGGAGGGGTAGAATGAAGGTGTGCAAAAATATATATAATGAAAATAGAAAAAAAAAAACAGTAGGCATAAAATATGAGCTACATTTGAAGAGGTTTCCCTCCCGTCTGTCTACCTTCATACCTAGCTGGATGACTTTCCTTTCTTGCGGTGTCTGGGTTGCGTTAATGTCAGCTGAGAATAGCTTCTGAGGTACCTGTGAAGTTCAAATGTCTGCTGTTGACTGGCTGAGGTTTTCTATCTCTTTCTTTTTTTTTTTTTGCATAGAAGAACCATCGTCAAACAAAAAAGCGCCTGCAACAACCGCGCTTGCAGGTTTTTCCATGTGCGCACCTTAATCGCTAAGCTAGCTGCAAGCTAACTGGCATTTGTAAGTCTGAACAAATGATTAAAAAAAAGCTCACAATAGTGTCCTTTTGTTTGATGCAACATTTGAAAGTAAATGGGAAAAACCATCGGCTCCTCAAAGGATGTGGCGCTGGACCAGCGAAACGAAAGAATGAAGAGCTGACCCACAACAAAAGGCAAACGAGAACGCTGGATCGCCTGCCCTCGAATCGTTCCCACCATTTAAAGCAAATTCTCTTTCTGTTGTCAAATAAAACTCGTTTATTTCACACAGAAAAAAACAAACCAATAAAAGCCTCGCCTGCAATTAACAGGAGAGAGGAGCTAAACAGAGACGCTAATGTTGGCCTCGCCAGGCTAAACTGGCAACTTTAACTCCATTTTTACTCCACCAGAAAAAGACTGGCGTTGTAGGGTCTTTTTTATTTCCCCCCTACTTTGCCAAATTAAAGTTGGCTTTCAATGTTCTGGGACTGTTTACACTGGGAAAGATGCAATTAATTTCATTCCAAATTTAACTCTTAAATTACTCATCATAGCTGCAGAAGCAAAGGCAAACCTGGTAAACAGGTACATTAGAGCGCAAAGTCCAAATCGATGGTTTAACTCGACGGGTATCGCAAAATCTCACTCACATTTATTTGTTTGCCTAAGGCAAATAAATTCTAACTTTATGAGCTTCATTTCCTGACCTTCCCTAATTAGAATGAACGCAACACTGTGGTGAAAACGAGGACCCGAAAACACACTCATCTGATCGCAACAGCTTCAAAACATTCGAGAGATTGATTTATGGCGAAGGAAATGAGCTCACCATTTGAGTTTGTGATGACGTCATCGAGCTGCCGTTTCTGTGCACTCCTAAACTCCTTCAGGGAGAGATAAAGCACCTTTCGCATAACCCGCTCCTCCGACCATGGGATCCCATCACTGTCGTCCTGTGGAAACACGCAGAAGAGGAGAGTGAGTCAGCGCAAAGTCATGTCACAGAGAAACCCAGCCTTGTTTAGGCAGTTTTTAATTATTACGTTTAAATCAAAGCGGGCGAGTTGTGTAGATGCGTTGATTCGTGTTGCCAGACAACGATACGAGCGATGGCGTCGAGACGTACAAGCTAATGTTTGAGGGCAGGCCGTCGTCACCTTCAGCAAATTAAAATGTTTTTCTGCGGAAATACTTAAAAACAGCCTGAGAAATATATTTGTTTACATCAGAAGCTGCCGCCAATTAGCATTTTCTAGTCCGAGTAAAGTAGAATCTATGTTTATTACATATATTCATCTTATCATTTTATAAAAATACACACAGGAAACACAACAATATGGAAATGCACAAAGAGCTGTGACAGAAAAAGGTAAAGAATCCTCTCACATATTGTCTCCGCTGCCTTTTTCTCGCTACATCATGACATTAGCATGACACAACATTAGCATAACATAGCATTAGCTTGCAGAGGGACACAGGGGCAACGGCATTAGCATAAGAATGCACGTAGGACTGCATCTCCACACAATGCACATGATAGCAGAGTGTTATGGTGATGAATAGGTAGGAAGCAAATGGAGGGGGGGGGGCAGCGGCAATTGGGGGGAGGGCATCATGGGACTGAGAGTTCATGCAGTGCTAATCTCTCCTGGGGAGATGAAGACAGAAAATGCATTTGTCTCAGAGGTCATCGTAAGTCTTTCTCGCAAATCGCAAACCTTTTCCAACACATGACGGGGTTTTTTTTCTTCTTACAATATCCCGCCTTTTAATTTTAATACTCTTTTTACGAAATTTAACAAAATATTGCTCCACGACAAGTTTTATTAAAAGGGTCTTTTAGCGGGTATCCGACAGTAATAAGCCAACCCCCCCCCCCCCCCGCTCCGGTACGAACGCCGTGTTTGATGTCGAACAACGCTAATGACTAAAGGAAATGAGATTAGGGCACGAGCAACAACAGAGAGGTATTAATATGTAACGGAGGCAGGAAAGGGGTTTTTCTTCACTAAAGTAATGGGGCAAGTGGATTACAGTCGTGTTGAGAAAGAAAAACGCTGCAGAAAGATAATTTATGTTAATTACTTAAAGGCACTGCAAGAAGCAGGAGGGAAGGAAGGAGAGGCCGCGTGATTCCGATCATCCCGAGGACGAGGGTCGTCCTGTCGGTCTAGCGCGCTTCGTTCACGCGCAGGCCGCATTCCTGAGATGCTCCGGTGGATTCGGGACAACAAATGCTCATTTTATGGAGAAGAATTTCACATTTCTTCTTCGATCCATGACTCAGTTGCTAATTTTCCTGGACGATGCGCGTCCTTACTGGATCGCTTGAAAGCCACAGGTGGGTCACAAGTGGTGAGGCCAGAAATGGAGTTGAACGAAACCAACGCACCCTCGTCCAGTTCATCTGAAAACTATGTTCAGACAAGATGTTTCTTGTTTATCGCATCTTTGTGGGGTTGTGTGTGTGTGTGTGTGTGTGTGTGTGTGTGTGTGTGTGTATTCAGCTTATAAAAATAACAGTACTGGTTTGATTTCCCAGGTCTGCTCGAGGGCCTTGGGGACGAGGCCTCGACAGAGCTAAAGGGAGTGTGTCTGATCGGGGGGGCAAGATTAAAAGCTGGGTGTCTACACATGATGGAGCTGATGGGTGACAGCCACATCTTTCTGGTGCGCGCGCACACACACACACACACACACACACACACACTTGGCAGACCATTCAGCCCACCGATGGTTTGCAGCCTCTGACAGTGGTTGATAGGGTGTGTTTTGTGTGTAGTATGCAGTCCCTCATTACACAGTTGCATGCAAGCATCTACACACACACACACACACACACACACACACACACACACACACACACACACACACACAGGCAAGGAAGACAGTGCAACTATTCAATTATGGCATTTTCTCCTGTAGTTAATGTCACCTAATTCATTCGGTGCATGTGTGTGTGCAGAAGCCTGCCAGGTAAGCACCAATTACCCAGACAGCTCACTGGCACTCCTTCACTCCTGGTGTGTCACGAGGCCAAGTGTGCTCCGCACGCACACACGCACGCACACACACACACACACAGCAGTGGCACTATATCTCAGAGAGGTAAAAACACACATGCAGCTTCTGTGGGATTCAAATCTTCACCTGACACACAGACAGAGGAGCAACCAAAAAAAAAACTTCCCTCAAAAAAATTGACCTTTTTTTTTCTTCTCACTTTCTCTGCTGGCAGCTTTTGGCAGCGAGCCACAGATGTTTCCTGCTCTCTGTACACACAGCAACAAGGTCTGGCAGGAGAACGCCGGCTGGTATTAAAGCACCGCTCCGTTGCAGCTGCCGTACACTCCGAAACCTCATTAATAGATCTTCATAACTTCAGATCATGGGTTTAACAAGGTATCACCAGCTCAACCCCGCCAACTGTAGGTGAAGTCTGATCCGACAGGGAAACGCTGCTCTCTCCAGCTCTTATTTCATTTTTCTGTTCTCCAGTCGGGACTGCAGTGAGCCGTTTATTTACAATCTCATTTCATCACCTTTTTTGATAAAATGTTAAACAAAAAAAAACTGCAAAGACGCCTGAAAACAGTTTCCAAGAACCCGCAGCGATGCAGTCGCGTTGCTCCGAGGCTGTAAACTCCCTCTGTCCTCACACACCTTCTTTTTATAGATGGTTTTTTTTTTTTTACACAGAGAAAATGCTACCTGGCATCCACCAGCTCCCGTCAGGAATTCCACTCACGAAAATGACGCGGGTGCGTCGCCAAGTGATACGTCAGGAATTCATACGTTTGCAATAAAAACAAAACAAACAAAAAAACGGCAACTCCTTCTGAGCATCCATTGAAAAGACGCCGGGATTCTTTAAACATTTAGCACCAATAAACTAAACCCAACGGGAGGAAAATTAACTTGACGTTCCTCCAAAGCACAAGCACATTTTATGCTTCAATATATACTGTTATCGCATGTGGGAGTTTGTGTTTATGGTTTTGTTAGCTACCCATTTGTTTCCATTATGCAAAAGATTCTATTAAACACGGGCTCATTTGAATTAATTGGGGCAGAAAAATCCTGATAATAAAAAGACAAGAAAACGGATTCAACGGGAACAACACCCTCGCTCCCAAAAAAAGAAATCTTAGCAAATATTTTTTTAAAAACAGCTAAAAGCAGCCGTGATAGTCTGAGCAAGATTGATCCATGGCTGCATCTGTATCTGTTTATCTAGCTGGATAAAAAGCGGGGCTGGTTCCACTTCATAACCCTGGCCTCACTCAATAATCCTCTCTCGGCGGCGGGCAGATCCAATAACTCTGGGAGTTGATGAGGAAACAAGTGGAGTGCTTTGGATTAGCGGAACAGTGGATGCTGAAAGAAAAGCCTGGACGTGGAGTCAGATGCTAGGCTGGCCGATAGCCCCAACCGCTCCTGACAGGAAGTAGAACCCACATCCAACGACGAGCTGCAGGAGGAAGGGAATGTTTGCATGCATGCTTCTCATAGCGTCATGCATGATTTTCTTGATGCTTGCTGGTGTCTTAACTTGTGAAATCCTTCATATTTCTCTTGACAAACATGCACTGCGCCTTTAAGAGCGAGCGTCGCGTCCGGCTCGGCGTGACAGAAAGCTATCGTCAGCTCTGCAGACGCGCCGCTGCTGACTGCACAGAAAGGGGGATGCAAAGCTGGGAGATAAAAATCAGTTTAGTAATATTTAGTTGGAAGTGTTTCAGGCGCGATTCATTAATTAATTGCGCAATATATCAGATGAGATCCAAACCTAAGCGCCGTGCGAATAAAACGCCTTTTTTTCCCATCTCATTTTTAGTGAAACCAAACTACTCCGTGACAACCGTGCACACACTCGGGAATATGCGTGCGTACATTCGTGCTTGTGTGTATGTCCTCGCTAGCTGTGCTAAAAATAGCACGGCGCTGCTGTCGACTGCATGGATGTCATGGAAGAGGAATGTGGGCCACGCGCCAGCTGCGATCTGCTCCACAAAACCAGGCCCAAAATCTGTTATCCTTACACACTTTTCCCCCTTCAGAAGAGCGATAGGCAGATTTGACGGACAAGAAATGTTATTTTAACAAAAGCTCGGGGTTGTTTTGTCCAGGAGTCGGGACAGTCTTCGCCCCAACGCTACCACTTTCCCTTCTACATCTTCTTCCTCCCTCAACACATGGATGCCAGATGAGGAGATGACTGCTCAGCTTTCACAAGCGCCGGCGATATTGTAATAACAATTCTCCAATACATCAATGTAACCTCTTTTAGGTCACGACCGAACATTTTGGGGGATTAGTCGACGTTTGAGGCCTGTTGATTTGTGATCCGTGGAGAAACAAAGAACTGCAAAAGCTTTGAAAGATCCAGGCAAAAAAAGTGGGTTTTTTTTTTTTTTGTAAGAGCAG